>NW_004797371.1:1432934-1438769 GCF_000002075.1 Aplysia californica
TTTTTGGGGGGGGGTACCTTTATGTTTGTTTGTTCTTTTTTTTATAGTTTGTTTGTTATTTCAGTTTTTTTGTTGAACTTGATACTTTTGGTACCTCTCAATTGAGTTTCTTTTCTTTTCTTTTCTTTTCTGTTTCGTGATACTTTTGGTACTCTCAGTTTTGTGTTGACTTAAAAAATTATTTTTAAAAATCGTGACACTTTTAAATTGGTAGCTCTCAATTGTATACATTTTCCTTCTTTTTTTTTTCTATTTAAGATACTATGCTAATGCTGGTTTGCTTATTTATAGAATATGTAACGTCCAGACCTTATATAAAGCCAATGTGTATTTGTTGACAACAAATGTAGTTTAAAGCAGGACAGAAAAAATAATGACTTATGTTTTAGCTCATCTTCAAAGGTATAAATGAATGCTGCTGTTCTTATGGTACTGCTAGCATGATATGAATTTGGAATGCTTAAACTAGTTTGAATTGAACGATACTATGAAACCAGGCTACAGAGGCAAGGGTAGACATCCGAAGTAGGTGGTTGGCGGGTGCTCTGGTGTGGTTTGCTTCTTCTTTCCTATTAAACATCTATCGTCCGTATCTCCCCTTCTTCTTTTTTATGTTTGTTACTCTCTTGTAACACCTCTAATCTTCAGGCGCTCATATGACCGTATGCAGTTGCGAGCGCCGTAAACCTCTACTAAAACTAAGACATCCGAAAGACTTGCCTGGATGGCGTCAAAGAGGTCCTACAACAGAATGTCCTACCAACCTTCCTTGTCCTTGACTAAAAATTGCACCTCCTCTCGACATTAACGACACATCATCATCATCATCACTGCCTGTCTCACCTTGCATCAGGGTATAGGCCACGCACCTTTCTCTATCCCAGGCAGGCCTCTTGATGTCATTCCTTGTCTTCTCACTAACGATACAAGAAAAAGCTAAAAGTAAAAGTTACAGTAAAGATGAAATGTACACCATGTGTATAATAATAAATAAATAATAAAATAAGTTACATTTTATTGATCCTTTTGGGGGAAATTTGAGTCACCATAGCAAACGTACGTACATAAATGCATAATTAGGAAAATGTACACATACATAAATACATACATATATACAAACATAAATAAACAATATTACCCCAATACAGAACAATTTCTCAAACATGGCATTGCTGGTGGCCACTGTACAGTGCCCTGTATTTTTTAGCTAGGGTTGTCGTGTCTTGCTCAAGGACACAATTTAGTGACCACCCTCCTAAACCCTGTGTCACCGACACTTGCTTGACATTACTTTTGAGTCTGAACTCACTACTCACTAGCCACTAGAGCCTTGTTTTATATTAATTGTTTTTATTTTCAGTTGATCGTGGACATTGTCAGCGAAACAGTCCCAGAGCCCCAGACATCAGGTAAAAGATTTTGTTCCCGTTTCTTTGCTTTCTCATTTCTGTACTGGTTGGGAAATCTGGCTTCGCCTCTGTTTGGCTCAGACAGTTAAGAAACACACTCTATATTACTCATAGCTTGCTGTGTTGTACTAGAAATGTGCTGTTATGATTTGTAACACCTATTTGTGTCTTAGTTAGTAAAAGAAAATAGACTCTAGACTACTAAAAATGTACTGTTATGAATTGTAACATCAATTTGTGCCTCAGTAATAAAAAATAGACTCTGCACTACTAAAAATGTGCTGTTATGATTTGTAAAGAAGCTCAGGCTTAAATACTTTTAATCTAATGGTATTTCACTATATTTAACAAAGGTATACACGTTATTTATCATATAGCTTTCATCACTTTAAGACTGATGTATTGTCATAATTACGGTATTTATTGGTTTTTCGATCACAAGTTGGAGAATAAAAGCATAAAGAAGGGTATGTTTCATTATGAGTGAAATGATTCTATGTTCCAAAGTGGAAAAAGATTTATATAGTTAATGTTTCAACTTTCATATATTAAACTATTTGAAAAAATTGTAGTAAATTTCATCTGGTCATCAGTTTCTTTGTGCAACAACCGGTCTCTAGAATGCATCGATTGGGAACTATGTGTTTATGTGTGAACTTGAGCATATAAATGCTTTTGTTTAACTATCTGTTAATAAGTTATTTCGGTATTTGAAAAAAATGTGAATCACCTGACTAAATTGTTTGGGAAGGAAGGGTAAATAAGTAATAATATAATATGCACGACTGGTCGTTTGGAATGAAAACTTGTGAGGGAAATATATAGGGGAGTAGGACTGTAAGAGTGAAAAGAAATAGCAAATATACTCAACAGGGCTTTGATTAACAAGAACCATTCAATATTTGCTTCTTCTTTCCAGCCAAACATCTATCATCTTTGTCTCTCCTCCTTCTTTTTTGTGTTTGTTACTCTCTTGTAACACCTCTAATCTTCGGCACTTATATATGACCTTATTGTTTTGCAAATGCAGTAAAACTCTTACTAAAACTATTTTTTTTAAACGAGAACCTGTGAGGGAAATAATTGGACTTTGGTTGTCATGGCAAAAAAATTATTATAGCATTTTTGTTTGTTATAGTCAATTGTAACTTAAGTAAATGTCACTCTGTACATTTTTTTCTCTTTTTCCCCCTCACCAGAACAAGACTCCGCAGCAGCAGCTTCAGCGCCCGACAGCTCAGCAGCCCAGCCCTCCAGCACCTCGTCATCATCATCATCTATGCCGTCTTCTTTGTCAACATCGTCATCATCTCTGTCGTCGTCATCAACAGCATCACCCGCAGCAGCATCAGCAGCAGCAACGTCATCAGCAGCAGCATCTCCCGGGTCCCCTAACCTGGACCTGGAGGCCATCAAAGCAGCGACCGCATGTCAGTACACAATGGAGCAAATCCGCCATGCCATCATTAAATACTTTGTCTTATCCCGTGAGTTGTAGCCGCTGATATTTACAAAATACTTTGTCTTATCCCATGAGTTGTGGAAACTGATAAACGTTACTTTTTTGGCTGTCGTTTAAAAAATACTTCGTCTTATCCCGTGGGTTCTAGCGAGTGATACATGTTTCTTTTTGCACCATCCTTGAGTGGTAGCAACTGATGAGTGGTAGCCAACTTTTTGCCCTATCATTAAAAATAATTTGTCTTATCCCATGGGTTGAAGCTGCTGATATACATTACTTTTTGGGCCATCTTTAAATACTTTGTCTTATCCCATGGGTTGTAGCAACTGATATTTTTGTCTTATCCCATGAATCGTGGAAACTGATGAGTGGAACAAATCCGCCATGCCATCATTAAATACTTTGTCTTATCCCGTGAGTTGTAGCAACTGATATAGTGTGTGTTACTTTTTGCCCCGTTGTTTAAAAAATACTTTGTCTTATCCCATGGGTTGTAGCGACTGATAGATTTGTCGTATCCCATCAGTTGTAGCAGTTGATACCTGTGTTACTTTTTGCCCCATTATTAAGTACTTTGTCGTATCCTGTAAGTTGTAGCCATTGATATAGAGTGTGTTACTTTTTGCCCCATCATTTAAAAAATACTTTGTCTTATCTCGTGAGTTTTAGCAGCTGATAGACATTACTTTTTGGGCCATCATTAAATACTTTGTCTTATCCTGTGAGTTATAGCGACTGATATAGTGTGTGTTACTTTTTGCCCCGTCGTTTTAAAAATACTTTCCAGTGAGTTGTAGCCGCTGATATTTAAAAAATACTTTGTCTTATCCCGTGGGTTGTAGCAACTGATGAGTGGAGCAAATCCGCCATGCCATCATTAAATGCTTTGTCTTATCCCGTGAGTTGTAGCCGCTGATAGACATGTTTGTTACTTTTTGCCCCATTGCTAAAACATACTTTTAGTTATCCCATGGGTTGGAGCGACTGATATTTATCCCATAAGTTATTTTTGCCCCTTCATTTAAAGTGCTTTATCTTATCCCGTGAGTTTTAGCCACTGACACCTGTGTTACTTTTTGTCCCATCATTGCTTGTACGTTGATTATTACATCTGAAATTCTGATTGGTAAAGGAGCGAAGTGGGTTTTAAATTGAAGAATTTATTTGTATCTTATTCTTTTAAATTGAACGTGGCTTCATTTTAATGCTGAATCCTTCATTGTATGTTGGAGAATGAATAGAGAATACATTGTATTCACACATTTCTTAATGGGAAAGACTTTTCTGACTCTCAGTTTCTCATAACTGTGCAGCAAGCTGTCTTTGGAAAGTGGGTTTTAACCAAAGAATTTGGTAGTATCTTAATCCTTTTAAATAAATGCAGCTTCATCTTCATGCTGGTTCTCTGCTTCCAACTGACATTGTAATGTTTACATAGGGCAAGATTTTGTTCACTTTCTGGGCAAAAATTTCTTGTTTTCGGTCGTTATTCTGATATCTTTTTGGGCTTTTTTTGTGAGAGGAGTTTTTCTTCTTGAAGCCTTAATGTGAATCTTTGGTAGCTATATGTCTAAAGTCATAATCATTTGATTGTGAGGTAATCTAATTTATATTTCTCTATCATTTTTTACCTTTGTTCATTACTTTCATAAATATTTGTCGCATGAATTCCATCAACATGTCAGTTTCATCAGTAGAATTATTATTGTGTTTATTATGTAGTTTTTTAATAGTATTTGTGGATCTTTGTGTATTTGCAGGTGGACTTTATCCCAACAAGGATCTTCTCCTGGGAACTCTGAAGGCAGCAGACGAGAACTACAAGCAACTCTGTGACCAGAGACAGGAGATTGAGGACACTAAGGCAGCATGTAAGAATAAAGACGCTGAATTACAGGAGACCAAGGCTGAGAAAGCAACGAGGGAAGCAGTTCTCCAGCAGGAGATTCTGGCCAGGGAGAGAGAGTTGCAGGCCACAAGGACAGAGTTGCAGCGCAGAGGTGTGGAAGGCAGGTCAGATTTGGAGCAGCAGATTCAGCACCATCGTGAGGTCAGTTCATGTGACTGTGACCCGACTACTTAATATAAAACTACACCGTTTATTGTTTTTCTAAAGTGATCTAAGGTAGAGTTTTACCTTGAGCAGTTGAAATATGTACTTTTTAAAAATCTTATGTTATAATGTTGTGTGAAGTTCAGGGAAGGGGAGGGTCTCAACTGAGACTAGCAAAATTTATGTATATGAGGTACACAGGAAACAGAGAGAGAGAAAAGCACACATAGAGACACAGAGAGAGAGAGAGAGATACACACACTCACACAGAGAAAGAGAGAGGTAGAGAGAGAGAGATACACACAGAAGCAGAGAGAGACAGTGTGAGAGAGAGAAAAAGAAAGAGAGAGAGAGAGAGAGAAATTGTGCATGTGTGTGTGCACGAGAGAGAGTGAGTGAGTGAGAGAGAGAGAGTGAGAGAGAGAGAGGGAGGGAGAGAGAGAGAGAGAGAGAGAGAAGGATGGAGAGAAGGAGAGAGAGATCTGTTTTAAAACTGTCTTTATAAAAATATATACAGTATAGCTTACTGTAGTTTCTTGTGTGTGGATAGGCGGATAGGGTTAAAAATACGGAACTCACAAAATGTCATAACATGAAAGGAAAGTGTCCGACGTCCGTGAACTCAAGTGTTGAGAGAACAGAAAACAGTGAGAGAGAGAGAGGGGGGGGATGCAGAGAGAGAGTGAAACAGAGAGATGCAGAGAGTGAGAGAGATGCAGAGAGAGGGAGGGAGAGATGCAGAGAGAGAGAGGGGGGTGCAGAGAGAGAGAGCGAGAGAGAGAGATGGACAGACAAACAGAAAGAGAATGAGACCGAAAAAGAAGCGATGGTGGTACTTCTGGCTTTGAATTAGAACTGTCGCTCAAAAAGCGTATTACAATTTTGAATTACGGAATTATGATGCTTTTTGT
>NW_004797371.1:1439400-1440692 GCF_000002075.1 Aplysia californica
AGAGAGAGAAGGGGGGGGGGTCAAAACATGGGGGCACATAGAACTCACAAACTGCCATAACAAGAAAGAACAGTGGCCGACGTCCGTGAGCACGAGTGTTGGTACCGGCGTCATGCTTCCAGAGAAACGTTTCTGTTCTCATGTCTGTTTCTCAACAAGAGCCCCAGTCTTGTTGGATGTTATGACACTGAACTAACTTGGTTGACTAGCAGAGAATTTATTTGTTTGTAAGATTTCTTTTTCCCTGTCGGGTGTATTTTTCTCAACGTTTATTTCTTATGATTTAATTTGATGTTGTTGCCAAGGGAAGTAATATAGCCCACGAGAGCGTATCTCTGTTTCTGTAGATTATTTCCCTTCTGTGGAAATGGTCTTGTACAATGTTGGAGTTTCCTTGCCGTTTTGTATTCTCTTTCTGTTGGAGCAAGATAATAACATCTGCCTCAGTTGTGTGGGTTTTTTTTTACCCTCTGTCTGTTTCATTCTCTCTCTCTCTCTCTCTCTCTCTCTCTCTCTCTCTCTGTGTGTGTGTGTGTGTATATGTATATATATTTATTTATTTATTTATTCAATCTCCAACCCCTCCCTGCGTATTAAAAGATGAGACATATGCTGGAATGATGCTTAGCCGGCTTCTATGTGGGTGATTCAAAGTTAACGGCGCGTGGTTAGAACCTGTTTTCACATCGAAATTGTACTGGGGTGTATCCGTGCGAGTCGAGTTACCTTGACATGGCTATATGTGGCACGACGCGGTGGAATCAGGCGCTCGTCAATATTTTGGGCAGGCATGTGGAGTTATGGGTATCATCTTAAACCCTGTGTATTTGCCTTGCTTTTGGTGGCAATAGTATCCATTTATCTTGGATACAAGTGAAGATATTGGCGATTGAAGGAGGTGGGAGTTGCCTAGTTTCAGAGGTAACGTTGGCGAGAAAATGGCCTCCAAAGTTTGATTATTTCCATGGCTGCTTGATAGTCCGTGGAAACTGAAAACTTACATTATCTGTGCCTTCAATCAATGTTTTTCAGTCAAATCCACCCAGAAGTGTGTTCTTAATTGGACAACAATGGTGTTAAGCAACCAAAAAACCCCCCCGAAAATTCGATACAAATTGCTAACATGGCAGAAAAATGCTGGTTTGTTCAATTTCACTATCTTGACGAGCGCCTGATTTCACCACGCTGCCTGACATATTTTGAGCTGTTTAGCGTCACAGGTCATGCGCAGTGCAAGAGGAGGAATCCAAATATTCAAATAACGTTCTTCTGCGAGAGAGCACTCTCTGCTT
>NW_004797371.1:1440792-1447807 GCF_000002075.1 Aplysia californica
TCTCTCTCAGTCTCTCTCTCTCTCTCTCTCTCTGTCTCTCTCTCTCTCTCTCTCTTTCTTGCTCAACATGTTGCAAGATGAAGTGGGAATATTCCAGAATAACAAACAGCAACAATAACAAAAATAATAATAATAATAGTAGTGCTAATAATAGTAAACAACAACAACAATAGGAAGAGGAACAACAACAACAACAACAGCAGCAACAACAACAACATCATTAATATCAACATCAAAAAGCAAATAAAAATCCACCCCTCTGGATCACAGAGAACCAAACCATTATTAGACCGTCTGTGTGTTGGGTTAGGCTTGTTGCCTTGCCGCTGTGGCTGATGCGTGATTGTAAAGTGCAGAGTGCAGGGTGGGAGGGGCATGTGTACTTGAGGTTTAGATTGGAGTAAGGTCCACATTTAAGCGTTTTTCTGTCCTAATTTTCTAGCAGGGATAATATTCGCCTTTTCTTCTTTTTCTTAGTAAGGGTTTTACAGCACTTGCAACACTAGTTAGTTACACGGAGTGCCCATTGAGGGATCAGTTCTCTCATACAAACCCATTTCCAGCACATCGTCCGACTCGTCGCCTGAAAACAAACACATTTGTTTTTGAGGTGATGAGTTGGGTAATCAGTTTGTGCCACGATAGCCACTTTGCTCACTCAATCTGGCTAACAAACCGAACAGAAATGAACTGATTGTGCCAAAGGGCACTGGATATTAGAAAGCTAGAACACTGGGAACAGAGTACAATTAATGTGTCTTGGGATGGGGGGTGGGGGTGGGAGGGGTGTTTCTCATGCGTTGTTATATAGGTGTTTGTAAGTGGTGTCTGTTGGCATGGATGGAGAGAGGAGGGGGGCATGGAAACAGACAGACTCATGGACTCATGTGGTGTATTTTGTCAATAGGAGATTTTGGAAAGGTTATGCTTAGAGCCTTAGGTCAGGAATGAAGTTTAAAATTAAGTTTTTGTACCCCTTTTTCAATGTTTCTCACTCTTCCTATTTCCTTATCTGTTGCCCAATTCAATATATCATTTGGTGTGAGTAAAACAGTGATACTTCTTACAAGTTTCTTAATGTGTTTGTGAAACAATATTTTCTTGTCTTGTTCTTGTCCAGGTCATTGAACAGAAAAACCAGGCTTTAGAACAGAACCGTCAGGTGATAGAACAGAAGGATCAGGCTCTAGATCAGAAAGACCAGGTAATAGAACTAAAGAACAAAGAAGTGGAGGACTTACATCGTCACATCAGATCTCTCATGGCAGCTCTACAGCACAAGGAACCTCTCTCTGCCAGCAGTGGTGAGTGCACAAACAACCGTCACCTTTTTTTCTTCCTCTATTCTGTGCTTGTAGAAAGGTCAGACAAGTTAATAAGATTTTTCTTTGTTTTTGTTTTTAATAAGTGAAATACAGTCAAACCTGCTCTAATGGCCGTCTGTCCAACACAAGTTATCAGTGCAAATGACCACGTCCCACTCCCTTTCTTTTTTCGTGTTTTTTATTTCCTCTTGATGGGTGACAGTTGTAGGTAATTTTGACTACAAATGGAAAAGTAGTTCTTCTTGATAATGTGTCAGAGAATGGTGAACTAATATTTAGCCAAACAATTTAAGACCAGTCTGATTTTTTATATTTTTTAAATAGTATTTCATTGGTTTTAAAGAGTAATTTTGGTCAAAGTTTGTAAACATGATTTGTCATGAAATGACATTCTGGAGTCATTGTTTTGTTATTTGATTGCCTCTCATTCTGTTTCTCCTGCTCTCACTATTAAGAGGACAAAGACTAGTGTTTGATGTGCATGCTGGGATACTGTATCCCACTCAGCCCAGGTTGACCCTGACAGGCATGTTCAGAGGAACTTGTGTCTGAAGTTATCAAACTGATTTTCCTGTTTTCTTCTGACACACAGATGGCAAGGCATTCTCATCAGACAGTGAACACAGCATCTTTAGTTATTTAAATTATGCTATGGGAGGTGTAAAATGTTTACAGTAAATTTTTCATCAGTCTCCATTTATCTCTGACACACAGATGATGAAACATTCTCAGGAAACGGTGGACCCAGCACTTTTATTCATTTAAATTCTGTCTTTGGGGGTGTGAACGTTCATAGTATTAAATAATGATCAATCTCCATTTTTCTTTTTGACACAAATGATAATTACTTATTTCTTATTTTAAATGTGTTCCTAGGGATGTAAAATGTTTAGAATAATTTATTGTCAAATTTCCTTTTTCTTCCGAAGTACAGATGTTGAGACATCCCCATATGACGATGAACCTAGCGCCCTTAGTCATCTAGATTATGTCGCTGAGAGCATACACGTTTATAGTCCTAAATTACAAGCATTCTCCATTATTTTTCTCCAACACAGATGACGAGACATCCTCGTCTGACGGAGAACACAGCACCCTCAGCTCGGACAGCGCGGACAGCGGCAGCAGCTCTGACGTGGTCACAGAAGAGTTCCCCGTGGCCAGCTGCAAGGTGTGCCTGGTGCGGTCCTCCCAGTACGTCTTCCTGCCCTGCAAGCACATGTGCTGCTGCGAGGTGTGCGCCCAGCGTCTGCGCGGGAAGAACTGCCCGATCTGCCGCGGTACCACCGTCGACGTGGAGCGGATCTACATCGTGTGAGCGGCGGCTGACGTTACGTTTAGTCCCGAAGGAGTCTACATGGTGTTAAGAAATTACATTGTTGTTGATTTAGAGAGAGTCTACATAATGTTATGAAATTGATTTTGTATTGTTTGTGGAAAGTGTCTACATCATTTAGAAAACTTTTGTGGTTTCAGCATGTTGTTATCGATCCAGGTCGTTTCAACGTAAGTAAATGCAGTTTGGCACATTTTTAAAAATAACAAACATCTAATATTTGGGAACCCTGTGTAAGTTTTTTGTTTTGTTTTTCAAGAAAACAGGGTTTTTATTTGGTAAAAATCACATGCTTGCGAAAAGCACCCCCATTACTACACAACTATAGGGGTCTCTGATCTTGAATAAGTCATTGTTTCAAATCATGAAGAGTTGAGTCCAGTAGAAAAGACGTCGTATTATTGCTTCAAACATCCATGATGGTGTTGTTGAAGGAGATATCAGAACGTTGCCGATTTGGACATTGTTGATATGTGAAAAGAAGAAAAGTAGGGAGAAATAATTACTACTGTACACTTGTAGATAGTTGGCGAGACTGACAAAGATCTGTTGAGAATGCTTTGTTTACCTGCTAGCAGTCCGAGACAGATTCTTTATGAGGGCAGCAAGTATTCTCAGGAATATTGCTGCGTGTTAAGATTGAAAACACAATGTGTGAATGTGTCGTGTATATATATAGTATGTGTGTGAGTGTGTCGTGTATATATATAGTATGTGTGTGAGTGTGTCGTGTATATATATAGTATGTGTGTGAGTGTGTATATAATACGTCTGATTGAGGTACATAGTATTGAATGAATGTGTGTGTGTGTGTGTGTGTAAAATTGAAAGAGGGGAAGGTGTGACTGTTTATAAAGCAGATGTGAGAGTGAAAGTTTGCTATGGCGATGAGAGTGTGTTTGATATAGAGAAGGGGGTGGTGTGTTAATGTGTACATATATGTGTGGATGTGTGAATGGTGATGTTAGTGTGTTTGTAATAGGGAGATGAGTGTGTGAATGTATGTGCATGTCCTCGCCTCACTCAGAACTATTTTGTCCAAAGTGCCTCTTAACTTTAGTACACTTTAGACAAAATAGTTCTGAGGCGACAATGTGTAGATGTGTTTGTGTAAGAGGGAGAGAAGTTTGAATGTGTACATAAATACGTGTGAGTTAAGCATGGGGAAACGGGCAATATGATGGATGTAAGTGAGTGAATAAGTAAGTGGTGAGGGAGGGAGGGAAAGGGGTGTATAAAATGATTGTGTATGCAGCGTGTGTGAACTGTAGCTATGTGTGAGATAATTAAAGACAGCAGTGTACATAAAGAAGATGAGGAGGAGGAGAGGGGAGAGAAGATTGTGTTCATAATACGTACGTGCGGATTGTACTGAGAGGGCATGTGTGTGTGTATATGTGTAAATATTGACTTTGAAATTGGCTCTGAGAGAAGAGAGAGGTGAATGATAGCATGTGTTCCAGAGAGGAGGAGGGGAGAGACAGAGAGAAAGGAGAAGTATGAGTGTGTACATAGGGTGTGAGGAAATATTTTTATGGGGAAGAATAATACACAATGTTTCGTCTAAGAAAAAGGCAGAGGAGAGGGTGGAGATAATTACTCTGTACATGTGTGTGAGAGAGAGAGAGTGTGTGTGTGTGAGAGAGAGAGTGAGAGAGACGTTCATAAGGGGACTCAAAGAAAGCGTAAAGAAATTTCAGTACGAAAAAGTTGAAACAGTGAACTTAAGTCTTATAACTGAAAGTGGATTGGTGTAAGCATTTATTGCTTTTGTTGGTTTTGCAAGATGTGATAGTTGTTACCATTTTTGTTTGTGGGAGGTGGGGAGACGTGTCAAGGAGGACTTTTACTTTGAGGTTTTGATAGATAATAATATATTATACAAGTTCTGGTTAATGTAATAAAACAGGCCTGGTTGCCATAAATAGGTCTTTGGGTTCAGGCTAAGGTTGTTGTTTTTTTAAATTGATGGGTGGGTAAGAGGGGGGGTGGGGGGAGGTGTCTTTTCAGATGGGAAAATTGTAGTTGAGACTGAGAGAGCTAGAATTGTCTCTTATTTTTTTTGAGCTAGGGTTTTTTTTATTTCAAGAGTTGAAACTGAGTCAAATACAACACGCTTGGAGATGCTGTAAGAAAACTTTTCATGAGTGAGCCGAAAAGTATGAGGGTATCTTTTTCCAAAGTGGACAGCGTTAGATAGCAGTATATGCGTAAGTGGTGAAGTATCACCAAATGAGATCCGATATTTGAGCGAGTGGCAAAAAGAGACATCTGTATTCATGGACTGTTTGTGTGTGTTTCTGGATGGTCGTTTTTCTCTTGTGACTGTGCTGGAGACTAAATGACGCGTTTTCTCAGCATGATGAAGCAATATTTTTAGAATAATGGTAAAGTCTGTTGTTGTAATGTTAAAAGTGAATTCTTTTTGTAAGTGGAATGCATACAGCTGTATGTTTGCTTGATTTTTGTAATATTTTTAAAAGATAAATAAATGAATATGTCCCTTTTTAAAATCATCTACAACTGTGTATGGAGATAATCATGTTGTTTCATAATGACACGGTTCTGATGTTTCATTATATATAATACAAATAGTTTTGGTTTGTTTTTCTTGTTGTTTTTTTTTGTTTTGTTTTTTTTCATTCACCATGAAAGACGACTGTGTCTGTCTGTCATTAGAATGTCCAAACGTTATTGTCATCACTTTTATTATCGATAGACTACCGCGTAGAATATGCTACCTGTTTTTTGAATGTCCATCCTCTTTAGCACACGTGTACAGACAAATGAATGAAAATTATTTTATTGTTCTATTTTTTATGACCATCATGAAGATTTGAGGCGAGCACACTGCCAGCAAATAGTTTGTGTCGATATCTCTCTCTGTGTTCATGTCATCTCACCAAGCCGTTCATACCGACGATTGTTCACGGTTTTTTTATTTTATTTTGAAAAGATAACAGCTAGTTGTGTAGTATTTTTCTGTTCACCTAGGTTTGTAGTTCTGTAGAGGGTGAGGATTTGTTGTAGTTGGTGTAGTGTCATTTTTTTTTTTTCCATCTACGCGCTACACATGTCCGTCTATATAATATGCTACACGTGTGGGTCTACGCTCTCTGCGTTTCCATCTATGCTCTGTGCGTGTCCATCTACACTCTACGCATGTCCATCTACGCTCTGTGCGTGTCCATCTACACTCTACACATATCCATCTAAATGCTACACGTGTCCACTTACGTGCTACAAGTGTTCATCTAATTGCTACACGAGTCCATCTAAATGCTACGCGTGTTCTTCTACAATCTACACGTGTCATAGAAACATCGTACGTAAGATCATGATATTTAGTGTGAAATTTTTCTTAATTAACAGTTTTCAAACTTATCCAGGACAAACATTGAAGTACTAATTTGTTTTCTTTATAATTTCTTTTGTGTCATCAAGATTGAAGATTGTTTTTCGTAGGTCCATCACTTCTGTGGTGGAAATTTACAAAGTACTTTGAAAATAACATGTGAAATATGAATTATTCTTTATTTCAGATGTGTATACTCTGTATTCCTTCAAAATTTTTACTTTGTAAATTGACTTTGTAGATTAGGTATGGTTAGAAATATCGTCACCTCAAAACTCTTTTGTCCAAAGTGCACTCTTTACTTAAGTACATTTTGAACGAAAATAGTTCTGAGGCCACGATATGATGATAAGCTTCAGGGTGTTTGAGTGCATAAAAATTACTACCTAGCGGCAGAAAAAAGAAACCACCCTCCACATCTCTGTCACTCCACCACTCTCGTTCTTTCTCTCCGGTTACTTATCCTTGTTGTTACCTCACTAGCAGCCCTTGATCCCTCCTCTCTATCTCAACGTCTTTATTCTCTCACTCATCCGGGATTTTCCTCCCTCCCCTCCCCTTCCTCCCTCCCTCCTCCTTCCCCTTCCTCCCTCCCTCCTCCCCTTCCTCCCTCCCTCTTTCCCCCCACCCTACCCCATCCTACCTCCTTAAGAAATTTGAGGATGGCAAAAGTAAGAAGAGGCCTCTCCCCCCTCTCCCCTTAGCCCTCTTCCTTCCTCTCTTTCTACCATATGTTTGCTGGTCAGTTTACAGAATTGTGTGAAAATTTCACTTTGTTCTGTCTTGAACAGTAACAACGATATGTTGGTAATAGATTAGTTTGAGGGGTGGGTTAGAGATAAAGAGAAAGAGAAGGAGTGAGAGAAGGGGGAGGGGGGAGGAGGACAATTCTTTACTTTTGTCATGCCAACTCCCTTTCTTTTCGTAAACCCAATTCCCCATCTTCCCAGACTCTCCCCCCCCCCTTCCCCTCTCACCCCCCTTCCCCCAAGTCCCGTC
>NW_004797371.1:1448322-1449401 GCF_000002075.1 Aplysia californica
CTCTCTTCTCTCTCTCTCTCTCTCTCTCTCTCTCTCTCTCTCTCTCTCTCTCTCTCTCTCTCTCTCTCTCTCTCTCTCTATTTATTTCTCTTAAGTCTCACTATCATTTGATATATCTCTCCCCCTCTCGCTTTCTCTTTCTCTCTCTTTCTCTCACTATCTCTCCCCACCCCACTTCCCTCCGCCGTTTCTCTACCTCCCTTATCCTTTTCTCTTTCCAAGAAGCAACCCTCGAGGTCAAGGTCACTGTCTTTGTTGATTATCAGTAGTCGTCATACTCCATACCAACTGCTTAGTATAAAATTCTGCCATGCACCATACGTCACTTTGTGAAGTGACATTTCCCTACCTCAGAATTACAATGTTCTGTCTGCTCAGTACTTGTACCTAGTTTTGAGACTTTTAATGTCAAAGATTTTGATTTTCTCAACACGTCAAGCTTTTTTGGATGCAGTTCTTTGAGCATCTTGATAACGATTCTACGAATAATCTTACGATTTTGATAGAGCAAATAGAACATTTGGTTTGTGACCTCATGGTCTCAGTAACTCAAAATGGCCAAAAATATTCGATAGAACTTTGTAATTTTGAGGTAGCATGCAATATGACGGAGCTTCTCATACTGAGCAGTTGTTTCATACATTGTGATATCTTCTTTTCTTTAACAAACTTTGTTCTCTTGTACATAGCGCTAGAAGTGCTCTGAAATGTACTCAACTCAAAGCTCTATAGAGCCCTCTCTCTCATTTTCTTTAACTCTCTTGTCTCTCTCTTTCTTTCTTTCTTTCCTCACGTCTCCCTTTTTCTTTCTTTCCTCTTTGTCTCTTTCTGTGTCTCTCTCTTTCTGTATTTCTCTGTCTCTTTTATCTCTCCCATGCCTCTTCTCTGCTCTGTCTCTCTGTCTCTCTCTTTCTGTCTCTCTCACTGCATCATTCTTTCTCTTTTTATGTTTCTCCCTGAGTCATTCTTTGTTTCTTTTTGTCTCTCTAGTTTTGTCTTTCTCTTTCTCTATTCTCTCTCTCTCTCTCTCTCTCTCTCTCTCTCTCTCTCTCTCTCTCTCTTTCTGTCTGTCTCTGTCT
>NW_004797371.1:1450861-1456194 GCF_000002075.1 Aplysia californica
CACACACACACTCGCACAAACACACACACACACACACTCTCACACACACACACACACACACACACTCACACACTCATACACACATGCACATACACACACCCTATTTGTACAAAACATACACATATGCAAACACTTATTTTGTTTTTTCAAATGCACTCACAAACACACACTAATGCACACTTTAAACATTCTACTCATGCAAATGTATACATTTCCAGTTATACACATACACGCATACATCCATCTCAAATACACATACACAGACATTCACAGACATACACACACACACAAACACGCACACACACACTCACACACACATATATACACATACACACACACATATATACACATACACACACAAACACACACACACAAAATGAATAGCACACCTTATCCTTCATACTGTACAGGTAAGAGCTATCGTGTGTGAGCACATCATGAGATCTCCTCTCGCTGCATCGGACAATTCATCAAATTTATCGTGTTCAGATGTAGCCCACGGGTGGTTGGCGGGTGCTCTGGTGTGGTTCGCTCCTTCTATCCGATCAAACATTATATATCCATTGTCCTTATCTCACCTCCTTCTTTCTCAGCTATCGTCTTTATTATATCTCTTCTTTCTTTTCTGTTACGTATTACTCTCTAGTAACGCCTTTAATCTTCTCGGCGCTTATATGACTTGTTAGTGTTACAAGTGCCGTAAAACTCTTTCTGAAATTGAGCTCAAATGCAGCCAAGAGCACCTCCTTCCCACCCCCTAATCTCCCTCCGCGCCACACCACTCTCCTATCCACCAGTGTACATTTGTTCATTGACAACCGTCGTCGTTTCCTCCACTAACCAGTCCGTCTGTTACCACTCTCCTTTGTCTCACGGTAAACCTCTTGTCACTTGTCACTCGGAGCCAGTCCGCTGTCTTTCTAACCAGTCTACTACTTATTATCTCCTCTCCCCCTCCCCTTCGCCCCTCCCCCCCACCCCATATCCACATCTCTCTACCCCCAACCCTTTCCAACCGCTATTGTTTCTTTCTTGTCATCCAACTATCCAACTTTATATATATATAATATATATATATATATATAAATATTACGGATTAGTCCTTGTTATGCTCGTCTCAGATTGTAAACAGTTTAGGTTTCGCTCGTCTCAGATTGTAAAGAGTTTGTTGTCATGTCAAGTTCGAATAATTTGTCCCTTCAAGAGAGTTACGAAATGTTCTCGGAATTAGTCGTCTCGTAGTTTCGTATGTTCAATTGACCTTAATTCTAATTTGCGAGGAAGTCGTAAGTAATTTAGTAGTGAAGATGAATGCTGTGAGATTTCTGTTTGAGAGCCAGTTGCTGTAACAAAATGTTTCTTTTTCATGTACAAATCTTGTTTGTATACTTTTTCAATAGCTCGTGTCCTTGTATCTATAATAATTGTTGAAGTTTTCTTAGATTATTTAGCTGCTTTTTTTTTTTTTTTTTTTTTTTTGTGTGTGTGTTTGTAAAAAAATAGTTGCCTCAGAACTGTTTTATCCGTAGAGCGCATAACTTTAAAGTGCGTTCCGTGAACAAAATAGTTTTTAGCCGACGAAATGTCGCTCGTTTTCATCCGTCTTTGTTGACTCGTGTTTTTGAAATGGCACCACGTGTTACTCTGGCAGATGGGGTCAATATGCAAATTAGGCTGTCTTTACTAATGCGTTTTTCTCTTTACTAATGTGTTTTTCTCTTTACTAATGTGTTTTTTTCTCTTTACAAAATACTTGTTCCGATTCCTGTCGTATTTAGTAGTGGGTGCTCAAATTGTGACTGAATCGTGCATCAGTGCTTGCGGAGTGTTCTATCGACTAGAAAAACCCTCCAGAGAGTTTACACTGAGAAGAAGGGTACGTCTTAAAAGGATCAAGGTTTTATATATAGTGTTTTTGTTGTATGGCAGAAGCTTGTAAGAAAGATGAAGTGTTAGACTTTTTTTTATTGTAAGTGAAAGAAAATCAGACAGATAATCTAGCTTTTGCAAGGACATGGGAATATTAACTGTAGTTGTAGTGTTGTACATCTTTGCAGGGTGAAATCACTGAGGAACAAATGAATCGTGAAAATGCTTAAGGGTCTGTGAATAGTCCTTCGTCAAGGCATTTTTATGATAAATTCATCATTATTTTATTACTTATACTGATAGAGTTAGTTATACCTTGAGAAGTCAAGTACAATACTATTTTTAGATTATTTAAGAAATTAGCTGTCTGTGTGCCTGTCTTCTTGGCAATTATGTTTTCTGAGATGGAAGAACACAAAAGAGGTTGCCACTTAATTATGAAAAAAATTTCTTTGCCATATTTGAAAGTTCAGATTCTGGAAAGATGTATTAGTAAAGGGATGTAATTACAAACGAGTTGCTTCATTTAAAGCAGAAGCCAAGATTTGATTGGACTGTTTGCACGCCTTGCATCTTGAAATTTTATAAGAACAGATTAGAAATGCTGAAGTAAATTATGGTCTTACCGCTCAAAGATTATTTTGATGGCTTTGTGTGACTGTAAGATTTCGCCATATGCCATTTTGGAGGGTGGACATTTAACGTGTGTTCTTTCAACTCAGTGAGCATCATTAGGGCACAGAAAATGTTTATGTTATCGACAAGTTACTGGCAGTCTTTACTCTTTTCTGTTTTCTTTCCACAATTTCTGTCTGCCGCGTGGCATAGCTCAATATTCTGCACACTGTCCCTAAGTTGATAGGTTTTGCTCCGAAGGTTTCTGGGAAGGTTTTTTCAGCTTTTCAGTTGTGCCCCTTGGTGTGCGAAAATTCTTGCAAGTTCTAGACGCTGTTGTAGTATGTACTTAGAGACTGGTGGTGTTTGGAATTTTAGTTGGGTTTTTTTTTCCCTGTTTGGAAGTTTTTGTCATGGTATGAAATGTAAAGAGAAAGGTTAATGTTGATGAGCAATGGCTCAAAGTTGAACTGTTTAGGCCTACTATTTTACAAATTTTACTTGCTTGAAAAGTTTACTAATGGATAAGTTGTGGTTTATATTTTTAGTTCCTACATTTTCCCCCAAAAGTTTTAAAGAAGGATCTTGCATCTTCTAGAAAAAAAATGAAAAGTCAGGATTTTTATTTCGAAGTATATAAGCGGCTCTCTTTTCCCTTCTCCCGTTCTTCTTCTTCCTCCCTTCCGCCTCCTTGTGTGGTAAAAAAGAACCGGTTGCTTCGTATCAAGTACATTAAAGTTGAAGAGACAGTGCATTGTAACAATGGAGAAATAAAGTGGACTTGTTGATGCTTTAGACTATGTGGTCAAAGGCCTTCCTTTTCGTACGAGCTCTTTTGTCCTCAATCAGTGACAGCGAGATGTTCCAAGTGTCTGTGTGCACATTTTCCTGTAAGTGATGTCTCTGTTTAGCCTTTTTTTATGCGAATGTTCAAGGTTGTTGGTGGTTTGGTTTTTTGTTTTTGTTTTTTCTTTTTTAAAATTCTTTAAAGTTTCATGTTAATTGAAGTCTTTAATTAGAGTCCAGAGTAGCAAGGTCCAGAAGTTATCTTTTTTTTTGGTTAATGGAGGTAGTGTGAATTAGCAACTGCAGCATTTTCTTTTGTGAAATTTAACCTTTTTTTATTTTAGTCCAAAGGATGGAATTAAGCTTTTTTCTCTACTATGTAAATGACATCTTTTTCAATTGTTTCTTTTTTTTCTGGTTATTTTTCTATTCTTTAATTAAATACGGTACTTTTTCCTGTGTCAGCAAAACCTAAACAGTTCCTTTCGTTACACAAATGGTCACTGCAGCTTTTCGAAACAAAACTTAAAGGTTCTTTTATGTGTTTTTTTGTACTATTGTTTTTTAATGAACATCACTGGTCTTAAGACTGTTTGTATACAAATACGTTTTCCAGGTATCTCACTTTCTAAGCTTTCAAAATCTTTTTTATTTTGAATTCTTACGAATATCTCAGGGTTTTCTAACAAATTTCACAATTTTTTTCTCTTTTTGTTTATCCAGCATCTTAAGGTTACAAACTTGATATTGCATACATCTAGAAAGCATATTTTTTTATCCTTCTTAGATCCGTTGTTGTTGTTTCTGTCTTGTCAAGCTGTTAACACATTGGTACCTCAGAATTACAAAGTTGTATCTGCTCAGTAGGCCTATCTAGTTTTAAGATATTTGACATCAAAATTTGCAAAGTTATATCTGCTCAGTAGAATGACATCCAAATTTGCAAAGTTATATCTGTTCAATAGGGCTTACTAGTTTTAAGGAATTTGACATCAACATTTTTGAGTTTCAAAATTATTAGTTAAGCTTTTTCAAATGCCATTCTTTGAATATCTTGATTACGACTGAATATTTTTACCATTTTGATAGAAGTGATAGAGCATTTGGTTTCCGACCTCGGGGTTTTAGTGACTAAAATCAGCCAAAAAATGTCCGATAGAACTTTGTAATTCTGAGGGGTAGCGACATGTCATCTTTGCTTTAGCATCTTCCTCTCTCTCTGCGGCATTATGTGTCTGCCAATCAAACTGCTGGTATACCTTTGTTGAACATCAGCTTTCTACATTTTACCTCTTCTCTGGTTATTTCTTATTTCTTTTTTTATTCAAAAAACATTTTTTTCTTTAAAACGATTCTCTTGCGGAACAATAATTCTGCCTACCCCCTGGTACTGGTATACCTTTGTTGAACATCAGCTTTCTACAGTTTACCTCTTCTCTGGTTATTTCTTATTTCCTTTTTTACTTCTAAAAAAAAATTTTTTGAAACGATTCTCTTTTTGCAGAAGAATAATTTTAGGGAGTTTGGTTGTCGTGTGGTATTTTGCAGTTGTGTCAAAGTTGAGGTTTGAAGAAAAATGTTGTGTATAGACAGTTTTTTGTACATTGTGAGTGAGCAAGTGAGCAAGAAGAAGAAGTGTTTGAATCTGATCTTATGTACGGTATATAAGCTTTGCTCAACTTAAGCTTATATTTAGTACACTGTCTCTTTGTGTTGCCTAATGATGTCGTACATTGTGTCTGTGTGTGAAAGGATGAAGTTACGAGTATGTTCAGTTGAGAAAAGTTAAATGAAGTGTAGAATTGAGATAATAGGTGAGGAGTTTGCGGAACATTTTGGCAGTTTTTCTCTTGTGTGCTAGAGTTGTCTTGGGTAATTTCTGTACCAATTGAGACATGACTGTAACATTGATATCCCTGTTGTTTTGTCTCTGTGTCTTACTCCAACTCCCTCTCTCTATCTCTTTCTCTCTATCTCTCTCTCTCTCTCTCTCTCTCTCTCTCTCTCTCTCTCTATCTATCTCTCTCTCTGTCTCTTACTCCAACTCTCTCTCTCTCTCTCTC
>NW_004797371.1:1457879-1458954 GCF_000002075.1 Aplysia californica
CCCCCTTTCTCCCTTCCTCTCTCTCCCTCCTTCCTTCCATCTCTCACTCACAGCAGCAGCTACTGACCACGGTGACGTCACCACTGACCGACCGTGTCTGTCCTTCAACCTAAGGTAGCTCCTGTCTCTCGCCCTTGTCAATAATGAACTAACTGACTCTTTCTTTTTCTATGATGATGATGATGATAATGATGTCCATGATGAGAAATTAATGCCGATGATAATATTATTGATAATAATGACAATAATAATTATGATAATGATGATGATGGTTATTATTATTATAACAATGACATTAGTTCTCATTTTCTGTTCTTCAAATTCTCACACGTAAAATTTATGAGCGAAGGGTTTTTTTTAGATGATAACAATTTTTTATTATTTTTATTATTATATTTTTTTAATTATTTTTTTTTTTACATTTTTGTGATGACACCATTATTCTTTCTGTCTGTCTCCCTGACTTACGGTTCTGATGTAAGCGACAATGCTGCGTCCTTTATGAAGTGAGGAGAGAACATTTCTCCACAAAAAATCTTCGAAGTTTGCTCTAGAGATGAAAACTGTTATAGTAGCTTATATTTAATGTCCTGTTTTTTGTTTTGTTTTTTGTTTGTTTGTTATTTTGTTTTTCATATTTTGTTCATCCATTACTCATGTGTAGGAATATTTTCTCTCTCTGTTTTGGTTGTTTTTTTCTAGTATGTTCTAATTTCTCACGTCAACATAGATGAAATATCTCGTAGGTTTTGTTTTTGTTTTTTTTATTGTTTTAAATTCTCCATACTTTGATGAAGGTTTTGAGAATATTATTGTTCACGGTTTCACTGCTTCTTCTCTCATCCTGATGATAGCCACATGATTATTATATACATGATACAAATTGTACATAAATGTACACCTTTGAATGGTCGTTTTTATTCTATATGACAAAATATAATACACTACCTAGTAACTATATCTCCCTGGTGTTGAGTGATTTTTTTTGTTGGTCATTTTTGTATTCTCTGGTTTCTTCTTCTTTTTTCTTCCTTCTTTTTTTTTCCTTCTATCTATCTATCTCTCTCTCTCCCTC
>NW_004797371.1:1460143-1461228 GCF_000002075.1 Aplysia californica
GGGGTGAGGGGTGCGAGCCTTTTAAGGGGAGAAAAGCAGTCAGTACTAAATTAATTGTGACGGACCATCCATGATTAAAGCGTGACTTGGGACAGTTCAGCGCTGTCCTTGCCATGTCAACTTACAGCCAAGACCGTTCTGAGTAACACGTTGCTCTGTGCCGGCCCAGCCAAAAAGCTACCACGACTCTTGCTAACTACTCACGGAGCACGCAAAGACTTGACACACAGAGTGAGCACATGTGTGTTCCCTGATTTGTTATTGTAGGTTTTTTTTCTCTCTCTGTGTGACGAGAGGTGAGTTGACTAGCCGTGGATAGGATGAACAGCAGAAGTCGTGTGTTTCCTTGTGGTTTATCATGTAGAAAACTTAAACTGAGTCAAACGCTACAGTTTTTAAAACTTGTGAAATACTCCGACCAGAGTTGAGACTGCAGGGAACTTGGGACGGACCAAGAACACAATTCTTTGACATTATGGAATTTGGATTATGGACGTTTTGCCCCTTTTTACGCAGAGCCGTTCCAGCGCTAATTCGTAGTAGTAGTAGTAGTAGTAGTAGTAAGTAGTAGTAGTATGAAGTACAGCTGGGGTCAGGCTAGTCGCCTATCAGCCGTTCGTCGCTTTTGTTGCTTATAAATTCCTTCCTGCTAATACAATGAACCGGAGGTTGCTGGGGATTATCCAGTGAACCATGAGGATATTGTTTAAGTTAATGAAAAGACGTTGTGTTTGAATAAATCAAGCTGGATGTGACCACACGCTATTGTGAGCAAACTTTGATTCGGATTTCGCAAAGGTCAGTATGAATGAAGTTGTGTCTCTTTCATTATCAATATGTTAGTGTTTTAGAGCCTCTAGAATGGGAGCTTACATCGTATGCTTCTCAGGAAGTTGAGATTGTTTCTGAAAGCTGTTATGTCTGCTGACTGGGGTTGTAGATCGAATATAGATTTTAAAGCGCGTAGATCTAGATCTAGATTAGATCAGATCTACAATATAGAGCTTGCTGCTGACCGGAAATTTGCGCAATACAAATGCTTACCGCTATCTACATGTACTATTATTAATTAAATGGCCGTTTGC
>NW_004797371.1:1462752-1463959 GCF_000002075.1 Aplysia californica
CTGGACAGCACACGCCAATAGCCGTGTAGAGTGTCAGGTTGCACGCAGAAAGTTCATTTAGTGAGTCACAAGTTTGTTTCATAATAACAATAATAATATATTGGTAGAAAGTTATTTATTGGGGATGGGTTGATCGTGAGGTGTGTGAGCTGACAAATTCATTGTCATTTTGATTTCAATTTGAAACAGCGTTTTGAGAATTACATACGTTTGGGTTTGTTTGTTTGTTTTGTTTTATATTGAGAGAGAGAGAGGGAGAGAGAGAGAGGGGGGGAGGGGGAGAGAGACAGACGGGCAGACAGACAGACTGGCAGACATAGAAACAGAGAGAGAGAGACAGACAGACAGGGAGACAGAGAGAGACAGACAGACAGACAGACAGACAGAGAGAGACAGAGAGAGAGAGACAGAGAGAGAGAGAGACAGACAGACAGACAGAGACAGAGACAGAGAGACAGAAGATAGACAGAAGAGTGAGCACATGTGTTCCTGTTTCTTTCTCAGTTTGCCGAGAGCCGAGAGAACCGAGGGAGATCCTGGACTACACACGTCGATGGTCGCGTCGTAGAGTGTCAGTGTTTCGCACGCCGAAAGCACGTTAGGTGAGTTTACACATTTTTAAAAAAATTACTGTGGTAATGTTCGTAGAATGTTGTGGAAGGACTTCCGTAAAGAGCGAACATCCCTACAAACACAATAAAAGGAGGGGCCTTACCTGCCCTATAGCCCTATAGGCCTAGCCCTGGACCATAACCCTTGCCCTAACCCCAACCCTCCGGCCTTGGCCATACCCTAACCATTAGCCGTAGCCCCATTCCTATAGGCCTAGCCGTGACCCTAACCCTAGTAACCCTTGCCCTAACCCCAACCCCAATCTCAAACCCAAACCCTGACCCTAAGCTAAACCCGTAACCCTCTATCTGTTTCACAGTAGTCACTCGTTACGGAATTCCTCTCTAAAAATGTTATTGAGGATATTATAATATAGAAATGTGTAAGTTACTGTCACTTTCGTCTTGAAACAACATTACGAGACTCGTGGAATTTTTTTAATTTGTGAATTGTTTTTTGTTGGAATTGTTTTTGTTTGTTTTTGTTTTTTCTTTATTTGTTTGGTTTGTTGTTTGTTTTTTAGCCCCGTCTCTAAGTCTCTAAGTCTACAAAGTTGGGATCATGGCAGACGATTTATGTCCATTTTGCTGCCCCC
>NW_004797371.1:1467780-1469922 GCF_000002075.1 Aplysia californica
TCAATAAATCAATCAATCAATAAAATTAAATTTTTAAAGGTTTAAAAAAATTTTGAGAACACCTAAAAAAAAACCCACAAAGAATAGAAAAAATTTGCCCCTTGGTAGGGAAAAAATTAAGGGAGTGTTTTTATTAGTGCAACCTCAAACGTCTTAAGAGGAACCCTACAAGCTTGCACTGAAATATGGGGGCAGGGTGGTGTTTAATATACTAGAGCTCCTGGGGGGGGGGGGCTTAGATTGTTCATGTAAATGGGCTCTAATCATACTGACTTACTTTGAGAATAGGTATCACTACATGCAGTACAACGTAGTAGCTATAAGCAGGGGGCTCTCGTGGCCTAGAGGTTAAGGTGTTGGCCTCTCATTCAAAAGGTCCCGGGTTCGAATCCGGGTAGCGACTGAAAAATGTTCTTCTCTAAAATCGTCTCCTTTCACCTTCTTTCCTGCTCTCTAGCAATGTTCTGTCGTCTGCTTTCATTTCCACTTTCTGCCCCCACCCCTCACCTCCTTTGCCCCCTCCTCTGGGCTCCTGACTCTTTCTGCAGCCTGTCCACTGCTACTCCTTGGCTCCTCCTTACTGCTGTCTTTCTGCCACACCCCTGATCTTCTGGTAGGAAAGATCTACACCCAGCCTTCTCGGACAAGGGCGAAAAATCTCGGAGGGCCCATGCGCAAATTGCGCACGTTAAAGATCCCTTGGTGGTCTAAAATCGATAAGAGTAGGCTTCGGCCGCCACCCGGGCAAAATTCAAAATTTCCTACCAACTGAAAATATTAGGTGTATCCCGCACGCTCATATGACCTTATGCAGTTGCGAGCGCCGTAAAACACTTTACAAAAACAAACAAACAAGCTATAAGCAGGATGAGTATGGGAATCCCCCCCCCCCCAAAAAAAACAACCAAACAAACAAACAAAACAAACAAACAAACAACAACAAACAACAAACAAAAAAACAACAACCCCAAAACAAAAAACAAAACAAGAAAGCAAAAAAAACCAAATACCCCCCCCCCCCCTCCCCCCACCAAAAACACAGTAATGTCTTCTGTAACCAAAAGTCCCCCTTAATTATTAAGTGCCAATACTCTGCCTCATGAAAAGTTGTAATTTCCAATTTAAGGCATTATTATTATTATTATTATTATTATTATTATTATTATTATTATTATTATTATTATTATTATTATTATCTTTTTGTGTTACTATCAGTCTGATTATTATTGTCGTTATTATTGTTAATTTAAAGAATTGTTATAATAATAATATTATGATTATTACCATCATTATTACCAGTATGATTATTTTTATCATTATTTTTATTATTACTATTATCATTATTATTATTTTTATTATTATTATTACTATTATCATTATTATTATTATTATCATTATCATTATTATTATTATTATTATTTTTATCATTATAATAGAATTTTAATAAGAACACTATGTATTTGTATATATATATATTGACTCAACGTTTGTTTGTTTGAATCCACCAACAGATATGACAGCATGGTTCAAGACCACAGAGAAGATGGAGGAACCACCTCACACACAATGCAAAGACTTAGGAAGGATGCTAGTGCCTCTAGAGGGTCGGGGAGAGACAGCAACCTGCGTGGAAAAGCCAGAGGAATATCCAACCAGCTGTTAACTGGCACGATCAGCACGCCAACTCTTAATTCATGGATCCAGGAGAGGAGGGAGGAGCAGCTATAGCATTGTGCCACCTGCAATGATGCCTTTTCTCCAACAAAGTGAGTAAATGTGTTCATAGAGCCAGGGTTCTTTATTCAGGGCAGAGCGCTATAATACAAATTATGAAGGGGTGAGATGCAAAACCCGCAAAGCGACATTTTGGAAAAAAATTGAGATTGCTAATTTATAAATGCACATTGTTATCGACTATCAGATGCACAAAGTGCTTTGGGCCAAAACCCAACATATACTTCATAAAAGTCACAAAAATATATTTTTTAAATGCATATATATATTCATGCGTATAGCTGTATTTTAAAAAAGCTGATTTTCTCAAAAGTGCTAAAATGGATGTGGGTTTGGCATTTCAGCCCCTCAAATACAATTAAATGCTATATTGCCATTATTATTATTATTATTATTATTATTATTATT
>NW_004797371.1:1470040-1475476 GCF_000002075.1 Aplysia californica
TTATTATTATAAAGGGAGTAGCCTACACTAACCACTATAGACTGGATGGGTGGTTGGCAGGTGTTCTGGTGTAGTTTGCTCCTTCTCTCCCATATCTATCCTCCTTTGAAATCTCTCCTTTTTTGTGAGTTATTCTTTTGTAACACGTGTAATGGTCGGTGCTTAGTTCTATATATGGCGTAATTGTGTTGCAAGTGCCGTAAAACTCTTACTAAGCAAACACAAAATCATGTAATAATTTTTAAAAGACACGCAAAAAAACAACCCCCCCTCAAAAAAATAAACCCAAACCAAAACAACAAACAAAAAAAACAAAACAAAAAAAAACACCAAAAACCCAAAATCTCCATTAGGCACCTCATTGTCGAATGCAGCAGGAGACCCCAGATCGATTCTCGAGTTGAGAGAAAATTTTAGAGATTACCTCGGTCTTTGTGCTAAAATGTTATACACATTTATTCAGCGCAGGTTAAGGCCCTGACAGGCAGGGTTGGAATGATCTAAATTGTGCTGATAAGGGTGTAAAATCACCTACATTTTTTAAAAAAATTGTTTAAAAGATTTTAAAATAATCATAAATAAAACTCCACACGAACCCTTCTGGGCTAGACACATAATACATGTAGTTAGTCTTCCACACTTTCTTTGCTTGGTTCCCTAGACCCAGAAAAGTGAGTGGTTGGCGGGTGCTCTGGTGTAGTGTGCTCCTTCTTTCCTATCAAACATTTATTGTTCTTATATCTCCTCCTTCTTTTTTGTCTTTGTCACTGTCCTGTATATTTGTAAAACATCTAATTTTCGTCACTTCAAATACTTTATATTGAGTGACAGCCCTCATCATTTGTTCGCGTGGGTGACGTTACAGCCGCAAGCTAAATTAGTAATACCAGACTCTCTGGTAATACATGTACATGTACTTTAAAAAACAATAACCTATTTAAGGGGAAGTAACAATTAAAAAACATCAGTTGGGTTAGTCATTACGGAGTTACATTTCCTGACCTAAGACTTGCACAAAATAGGTATTAGCATTTTCCCTGGCCAGGCGTCGGCTTTTGGGGATTATAATGCAAGCTGATCTGGGGACCAGTTTTGCTAAAAGTTTCCTTTGAGTTTCCGCACATCACTTCCATCTCTCAAATGATCTGGCATAATCAGTCCTACTACTGGACTACTTTGAGTCAAACGTGTTCTGTTAAATTATTTCTCTATTTATTTTGTCAACCATATAATGTCAACCATATAATGTTGCTTTTTTTTTTCAATTGCAGGTTCATAAACTGTGGTATCAGTTGCATATCCTGGAGAAATAATGTGATGCAGCGTGGTGATGTTAAAATGATGAAAGGGAAGAACCTGGCATTTTTCTGCAGGTTTGTAAATTTTTTTAATAGAACTTTTGTTTTTTGGCTTAACACCTTTCACGCCCAACATTTCTGTGGTGGATTGTACTGAAAAAGGTTGATTAAAGGAACAAAAAAAGTAAAATGTTCTGTTTCCATAGACTCTCAAGCTAAGGAAATAACTAAACTTTGGTGGCCATTTTCTCAATGATTTTAGCTCTGATACCAGGCAACCCCCACCTCCTTCAATTGAAAATATTTTGACTTTTATACTAGATAAATGGATATTGTTTTCACTAAAAGCAAGACGAACAAAAAAGCTTTAAGACGATACTAATAACTTCACATACACTAAAATTGACGAGCGCCTGATTCCACCACGTTGTTACACATAATATTTGGAGGATAATTATATAAAAGGCCAACTGAATGTAGCAAATAGCAAAAAAAGCAACAACAACGAAAACAATAATAGTAGTAATAATAATAATAATAATAATGATATAATAATAATAATAATAATACATGTAATACCAATAATAATAATAATAAAATAATAAGTGCTACTGGGGCTACTTTGAAAGGAAAAGAAAATCGAGTCAAACGTGTCCAGTTAAATAATTTCTCCATTTAGTCCACCACGTAATGGTGCTTTTTTTTCCAATTGCTGGTTCTTAATCTGAGGTATCCTGGAGAAATATTATTTTTAGGAAATTTATATAATATAGGCCTACTGAATGTTGCAAAATAATTAATTTTTTTAAATATTAAAGAACATTTTTTAAAACATAACATCCCCCCCCCCCCTGCCAAAAAAAAAATTATTTAAAAATCTACAACCAAAGAAACAAACTTTAAAAAACTCAACAAACAAACAAAACCAAAAAAAAACAACATTGTAGGCATACCTGTTTTTTCTCTGTCCTTAAAGTGTTTACTTTCTGGGCTTTGAAATTTCCATTTATCTTGAAGCCTCAAAACTTCTCTTATTTGGGAATGTGTGTGAGAAAGGATGAAGTGAACGGATAATAATAATGATAATAATAATAATAACAGCAGCTCGTCCGTCAATGTCTGACGATGACCAATACACACGCAGATGAGAATATATTCTCCAGTGAAATAGAAGAAGTTGAAGAATCAAAAGTAATAACGATGACTTGTGTCTTCTGCTGTAGCCGATGAGACCAATTCTGGCAGAGAAAAGTTTGCCACATTTTGAACATTTCAGGCAGCTTCGCAAGCTTCCAAATTTAATGCCAACGGAAGTCAATCATCTTCTATTTGAAATGCCAAGCACACGTCAGGACCTGTGCTTAAACAATTAACCCAAAAAATTAGTTTGAAATGTATCATACCCAGAGTCTTTTCTAAAGGACTCAATAACAGTGACAGCATCCAGTATATCAGATGTGTCCACGGTGCCTTCAATGCCCAATTTGACACACACACATAATACCGTATCACAAAACTTTCTTATTTTAATTTTTCTTTCCTATCAAGCATCTATCGTCTTTATTTCCCCTCTTTCTTTTTTGTGTTTTTTTTTGTAACAACTCTAATTTCCGGCACTTATATGACCTTATAGTGCTGCAAGTGCCGTAAAACACTTGATATTGTTGTTTTCAAATCCCTTTAGTTGCGAGCATTTCGCTCATGGCAGCGCAATGCCTCCCTCAAGCAAAACACTTACTAAAACTAACGACAAAAATATGGCATGCATTTTGAAATGATAAAATTCCCCATCCACGGAATCTATACTTGGGCACTAGAGGGTTAAAAGGGCTCCACTTAAGGATGTGCGCAGCTTGTTGCGGGCTTCTCTCTTGGTTTCAACATTTCTTATTCGTGAAGCCTCATATAAATCATAAAAATGCTGCCCAATGTGATTGCTGATCTCCAGCTGGGTCAGTCAGGAGCAAGGCTCTCCCATATCGAAGGATTTATGTTGAACTCTAATCTTCGGCACTTATATGACCTTATTGTGTTGCAAGAGCCGTAAAACATTTACTAAAACTAAAGAAGTCCGTCAGAGACATTTTCAGAGTGTCCATGTGTTGCACTTTTTTTCTCTTTTTTGGTGCGCTAACTTTACTCTTTCCAGAGGATGGTTCAGAAAAATAAAACACTGCCTTTGGGATTCTGAAATCTTAGATACAATACAATATGGTCAGCACAACGGAGTTGAGTCGTCTTGAGCTTATAAGACAAAACTCTTGGCATTTACCCTTTTGAGAACTTTGGTATCTGATACTTTATCATGGCATTTGATGCCAAGAATTCTCCTGAGACATTAAATGGAAATGGTTAAGCTTTCGACATGGCTTTGGTGCTCCCTCCTGGTCTCGGCACCATACATAGGCCTACAGTACGGTGTGTGTGTGTGTGTGTGTGTGTGTGTGTGTGTGTGTGTGTGTGTGTGTGTGTGTGTGTGTGTGTGTGTGTGTGTGTGTGTGTGTGTGTGTGTCGGTGTGTGTGTGTGGGAAAGGGGGGGGGGGGGGAATAAGGCAAGAAAGACAAATAATACACATACTTTTAAGAGAGGTTAAAAGGGAGATAATTTAAGACAAACAGACATCTACAGGTATACATAGATAGGGGGTGAGAAAGGGAGGAGACAGAGAAACACATAGGCCTACGTATGGAGAGAGATTGACAGACAGAGAGAGAGACAGAGAGAGACAGACAGACAGACAGACAGACAGACAGACAAGGAGAGAGAGGACGAGGATAATTTACAACAGTTATTGTATGTGTGACAAAAACATAATAAGATTAGACTAGGACATGAACATGACTAGAAAGTTTCATTTTAATGACAGATGTAGTCGGCTCTAAAATAAATTACATGGTATGTTAAGAAACAAATCATAGACATAAGCAATGAACAAATCATAGATATACATTAGTGCTGGGCGGCTAGGTTCCTGATTATTCAAAGCTTGGAATCGTAGGAATCTACTCCGAACCCAATTACTTACTTTCTAAAGATGTCATTCCTTCCGGTGGTTACCCGGTTGGCTCCGAACATCTCCAGGATTCAGGATAACCTTGATTTCGGAACACTACAAAGCGTCAACTTTTATTTTTCAAAAAATAAATTCTAAAAAACAGAAGAAGATTCTAATGATTAAAGTAAGTGGTGGCCATTGGTTTACGTAATAAGGAGTCGGAACTTTTCTTCCGTAGCATTAATCGTGGGAATCGATTCCGGAATCGATTCTTCGCCCAGCTCTAATAGACATAGACAATGAACAAATCATAGACAAATAGACAATGATAACAAATCATAGACATAAGCAATGAACAAACAGAGACATAGACAATGGACAAATCATAGACGTAAAAAATGAACAAATTATAGACATAAGCAATGAACAAATCAATGAACCATAGACATTAACAATGAACAAATCATAGACATAGACAATGAACAAATCATAGACATAGACAATGGACAAATCATAGACGTAAGCAATGAACAAATCATAGATTTAGACAATGAACATATCATAGATTTAGACAATGAACATATCATAGATTTAAACAATGCAACAACATGAGAATCCTACTCTATAGCAAATGACAGTCACAGAATTCTGGGTGGTTGGAGGGTGCAGGTGGGTTAGACAAAGAGGGCACCACTGGTAGGTCCTACTTCTTCATTTTCCCTCTGTTGGTCTAACTTTTCCCCGGCACTAAATTACTTTTATAGTGTCGATGTGCTTCTTTTTTTTATCAAAGTGGGAGGTTGGCGGGTGCTCTTCTTTCATTCCTACCAAAAACATCTATCGTCTTTACCTCTCCTCTTTTTTTTGCGTTTGTTACTCTCTTGTACCACCTCTAATCTTCGGTACTTTTATGACCTTATTGTGCTGCAAGTGCAGTAAAACTCTTACTAAAACTAAAACTTTTGATCAAACAAATAAAGCAGTGATAAGCTGCCAAGGGTGTATGACCAGAGTTGTAAGGTGAGGGGTAACAGTGTTAGCCTGATGGACCCTGCTTTGAAAAATGGATGGCTCTCACTAACTTGCAGAAAGCAGGAGATGTGGAGTTTGATTCCCTGGTGGAGAGGAGGGGGGAGGGGAGG
>NW_004797371.1:1476205-1479581 GCF_000002075.1 Aplysia californica
ACATAATTTTAAAAAAAAATTAATAAATAAAATAAAAGATAACACAATCAATCAAAAGTCATCAACAATTTTTATGTTGGAATTTGAAGAAATAGAGAACGTTGATATGCTTCTCTGTACTGAAACCAACTGCATAACAAGAAGTCTCACGAGAACTCAAATCAATCACTTTTCTGTCTAAATGAAAAAAAGTATTAATTATACATGTCAACAGTTAACCAAGTGCATGATATACATACATACATATACATATGGAGGGATGTTGACTATAATATCAGGATCTGGGTAACATATCAGTTGAACTCAGTCAAACCCCGTTATACTTTCCATTTTGGGATGCGCGTGAAGTTGGGAGTGGTCTACCCAGGTTGGGGGGTAAAACTTTAGGTTGGTAGGTTGATCACAGCTGGACGCTAGTCTGGCCGTGGGTGGTTTGCGGATGCTTAGGTGTGGTCTGTTCCTTCTTTCCTATCAAACGTCTATTGTCCTTATCTCTCCTCTTTTTTTTTTTTGGCGTATGCTACTCTCTTGTAACACATCTATTCTTCGGGCGGCACTTACATGACCTTATTGTGTTGCAAGTGCTGTAACACTCTTACTAAAACTAAAATGAGAGTTGCCTGTCCTAAATCAGCGGGACTCGAAAATCTTTTTTCTTAGATGTGTGTGTGTGTGTGTGTGTGTACAGATTTCGCTAGACTATATATGTATTCCAGGCTATTTTGAAGCAGATGAATAAAACTGCATCCCCATTGAGACCAAAGCCAAGCTCATTGACTCTTATCTTTATCTTTATCCCCAGCTTGACCTACCAGTGCCAGACATGGACCTCGACCAAAAGTCTGGAAGGCAGAGCCATCAACAAAAGCAGACATGACATGATCAGAAACAGCGAGATCAGAGACATGATGGGAAGACAATACCAGATGGCTTAGAGAGCGATCACTGACCTATACTCTCTGTATATATATATGTGTGTGTGTCCCTGCCGGTCAATATCAGTCATATGAAGGAAAATTCCAAACTGAGTTAACATTATTTTAAAAAACTATCACCTTTTCCCTACAATTTAAAACAAAAATGAAGTAAATATGACCATATTTGACGAAAATACAGAGCTTTTAATTGTGCGAGGTGAAGAAACGCGAAAAGGAGAAAAAGGCCTCCGAGGTTGAGCAACATGTTTCCATAGCAATGGAGGACTTAGAATTGAGATAAAAACTTGAAATTTATAGTCGATTATAGTCGTATATTTTTATCTTAAATGAAGCAGAAGACATCAAACTTTCAATAGATCCAAAAAATAAAAATTTCATGGAAAGTCACTTTTTTGCCTTTCGAGCCTCGTAGCTGATAATAGCACAGTGTTTCTTACGACTGATATTGACCGGAGGGGAGACAGATATGTGTATATATATATGTATGTATGAGGGGGTGAGGGGCAAAACCCGTTAAGCAACATTTTGGAAAAAATCGAAATTTTTGGATTATAAATAAATATGCAGATTGTTACCAGCTATCAGATGCACAAAGTGTTTTCAGCCAAAAGCCAACACATACTTCATAAAAGCGATCCAAAAATTATTCTTTTTATGCATGTTCGTGCGTATTGCAGCATTAAAAAAAAGCTGATTTTCTCGTAAGTGCTAAACTGGATGTAGCGGGTTTTTCATCTCAGCCCCTCATATGTAAGTGCATATATGTGAATATTAAATGGCGTTGGTAGTCAAGTGGTTAGGCGAAGGGACTCTTAATCATCAGGTTGCGGGTTCGGGGGTTCAAGCCTCAGGCCCGACGTTGTGTCCTTGGGAAAGGTGATTTACATGAATTTTCCTCAATTCACCCAAGTGGGAATGGGTACCCGGCAAAATAGACAGCGAAAGATCTTGTCAGTATGTTAGTGTTTTAGTGTCTATAAAAGTGGCGGTTTGCACTATATGCTTCCCAGGAAGTTGAGGTTGTTTCAAAATGCTGTCAGGCCTGCTGGGATTATAATATATATTGTAAAGCCCATAGAGCAAGAATTGGCACTATACAAACGCCATCAATTATTATGGTTTTCTTTGTTTCGGTAAGTGTTTAACTGGGCTCGTAACTGCATAATATCACATAAGCTCGTGGCAGTTTTATTAGGAATTAATTGTGAATTTTGCCTAGGTGGCAACCGAAGCCTACTCTTATCGAGTTTAGTATCACCAAGGGATCTTTAATGTGCGCAACTTGCAAATGGGACCTCCCAGATTTTTTTTGCCCTTATCCGAGAAGTTAGGTGAGTGTTTGATTTTACCTACCCTAAGATCAGGGGGTGTGGTTGAAAGGAGCCAAAGAGTAGCAGTAGAAAGGCTGCAGAAAGAGACAGGAGCCCAGGGGAGGGGGCAAATGGGGGGAGGGCAGAAGGTGGAGACAAAAGCAGGTAACAGAACATGGCTGGAAGAACAGGAAAGGAGGTGAAAGGAGAACATTTTCCATAGCTGTCTGGTTTCGAACGCTATTTATTATTATCATATAATTATATAAAAGTTTGTATGTATGTATATCATGGGTCTCAACTCAGAATTCTAAAACAGGAGGAACTTTCCGCGTGACCGCAGAAAAAGACCATTTTCACTAGACACCCATTATTAATATACTGTTTGACTAACCCTTGAATGCTGAAATAAAAAGCATCAATTTATCAAAGCACGGTTATTTCATGCCAATTTGGGGGTTTGGAAGATAATTTCAAGTAAAAGAGTAGCGGCAGCGGGGTTTAGCAGAGGAAACGGAGGTAGTGAAAATCGGCTAAATAGCGGAATATTGAGATCCATGGTATACATGTGTCACGACATGGTGGAATCAGGCACTCGTCAATTTTTGGGCATATAGAGAGTTATTGGTATAATTTTAGAGCTTGTTCATTTGTCTTGCTTTCAATGAAAAAAAAATACCCATCGATCTTCAATAAAGTAAAATTATAAGGTGGAGATATTTTGGATGGAAGGAGGTGGGGACCACCTGGTTTCAGAGATGTAAAATTAGTGAGAAAATGGCTGCCAAACTTGGTAACCCCCAAAGCTGGAGGGTCCATGGAAACTGTAAGTCAACGTTTTTTGGTCAAATCCACACAGGAATTAGTTTCTAAATGGACATAAAAGGTGTTGAGCCAAAAAAAACATATATTTGTTAAAAATTGGCAAGCAGGATAAAAAAGCTGTTTTCTTCGATTTTATTATTTTGACGAGCGCCTGATTCACCATGATGCCCCACAATATATATTATGTATGTGTAGTAAACATACGTAGCTCGCAACTGCATAATGTCATATATTATAACATGTATATGTGTACATCTATAAGTATATGTGTGTGAGGGGAGAGTAGAGTAGAGTAGAGTATGT
>NW_004797371.1:1480233-1482372 GCF_000002075.1 Aplysia californica
CCCCTCTCTCTCTCACACTCTGTGATCATACATGACCAAAATACATTGATGACAGTACGGACAAACATGAATCAAATCAAGGGAACAGGTATTATCGCTGCAAACCTAAACGATCCAGAAGGCACAGTTGGCCATTCACCATGCTGGAATGCAGAGCAGATAGACGGTCTTGATTCCCAACACATCAGCAGGCCTAATATGTTATCCTGTCCACCCCTTTTGGGCCACTTTTATTAGTTGACATAATTGGAAACCCTGTTCACCCCTTTTGGACCATCTATATAAGCAGTCGTGAACATTGATTATGTCGAATCCCAAATAGGCAGCGTTTTCAGCATGGGTTGTTAATAGGAATGTGCTCAAGGCAGCTCTCTCTCTACCCATTTGGCTGAGTCCTATCGGAGATGGAACATTAAATTAGGAAGCTCTGTTTCTTACAAACTGGTGGTATAACGGGGTTTGACAGTACTAGTGTACTAATACAATGAACAAGCAGTTGAATTCATACATAAAACAAACATCATTGACAAAAACTAGACTCATTCATTCTCTCTTACTTCACCCTCTCTCTCTCTCTCTCCTTCTACTTTTCTCTCTATTTTATCCCCCCCCCCCCCTATTCTACACTCACCTCACCACTATTCTACTCTATTTTATCCCCCAACTTGTAAGAACTGTTTATGCTGCTATGTGCATGTTTTGAATACAAAGAATAAAATACATATGTACATATGTAAAATTCGGGACTTCACAATCTATACGTTACGTGTGTTTTTCATGGAATTTACCATACCACGATAATCAGAAGTCGAGATAGACGCGATTGAAAAGACAACAAGCAACAACAAAAATTTGATAAAAATTGGCCAAAAGGCCCAGCGAAAAATGCAGTGAACGCCTCCTGATTCCACCAAGTTGTTACACTAGCCGTGAAGGAGATCCGGAGTCAGCCCAAAAAATTGCAGGCCAGCAGGGCTCTGGTGAAACTGTGACAGGCCTAGCAAGTCGGCGGTGGATTATTATTTATTGCTACAGAAACGGACTGATTTTGGTTTAAGTAGAGGTTTGTTTTGTTATAGTAGACGTATTACGGCGCTCGCAACTGTATAAGGTCATTTGAGCGCCAGAAGATTAGAGGCGTTACAAGAGAGTAACAAACATAAAAAAGAAGAAGGAAGAGATAAGGACGATAGATGTTTGATAGGAAAGAAGAAGCAAACCACACCAGAGCACCTGCCAACCACCCACAAACGGACTGACATAGACGGAAAACGACCCGGAATCGTTAAAGGGTTACGAGAAAGGACTTGCACTCTAAACATCTGTGGCCTGAAAGACAAGGAACCAGAACTTATTACATTCATGAACAGGTGGAGAATACCATTACTCGGGACTGTCTAATTGTCGATTTAAAAGAAGCGGGACCAAGAAAATACATGAAAGCTACACATATTATATCGGGCGCTCGTCGAAATAGTGAAATCGAAGATACCGCCATTTTTCCCACAGGTCTGAACAAATTTTAAAATTTTTTTTTAGATTGTGTGTGTGTGTGGGGGGGTGGGGCGGGGGGGCTCAACTGCTTTTTAGTTCATTTAAAAAAACATTTCTGTATAGGTTTTACTGAAATAATACTGAAATGCACAAAAATTGGAAATTTTCAGTTTCCAAGGACTCTAAAGCTAAGGTAGTCACGACACTTTGGGCAGCCACTTTCTGCCTTATTGTATCTCTGAAACCAGGCGACCCCAGCCTCCTTCAATCGCAAATATCTCGATTTCTAACAAAGACAGACGGACATTGTTTTCATCGAAAGATAGACATATGAACAAGTAGTAAGATGATACCAACAACTCTACATGCTAAAACAATTACCAGCACGCGCCTAATTCCATCGCGTCTTGACACACATACATGTAGATCTAGGCGTTCTTTTTTGCACATTGGCAAAAACAGGGTCAAATATGACCGGTGGTATAACGGGGTTTGACCGTACTGTACTAATACAATGAACAAGCAGTTGAATTCATACATAAAACAAACATCATTGATAAAAATTAGATTCATTCATTCTCTCTCTACTTCTCTCTTTCTCTCTCTCCTTCCCCCTATCTCCTTCTCTCTCTCTTTCCTCCTCCG
>NW_004797371.1:1483825-1500494 GCF_000002075.1 Aplysia californica
ATATATATATATATATATAACATACGAGACTGGGAAAAATATCGGGAATCAATATAAGACATAGTATAAAGGCATCTTCTGTGCTGCATTTTACCCAACAAAACAAAACAGAAAATGAAAGTAGAGAAAGTTTTCCCACACTTAGAGGACAGCCAATTGGAATTTTCTATACGTGGCTCGCAGAGAAAGACATCCGTCAAAACTACTAGGCGTGGAGAGAACACAGTTGATGGGATTCGCGATAAAAATGTGACGTTGGCGTAAACTGGCAGTAATTGGTAAGAAGTTAATGGTTTGACTTAGAATCGGTGGGGGCGATATAATAGCGGTTATTATTTCCAGTGAATAAGCCAAGCCGAACATAGAAAGTCACATACAACACACAATAATGCGAAAAATTAAGCATTGACATGTAAAAATTTGCCGGATTTTTTTTTTTTCTAAATTTTTTTTTTACGGTAAAAAGAAATTCAGTGCATAAGTGAAAAATTATTAAAAACCCCATAGGACATTTTGTTAAAAATATCAGTGTACAAACATGTTTTAGTTGCACAAAAAAAAATATTTTTAAAAAATCGCGGGCACCTGGTTAGTTAATGTATTATGTCAGTAAGGCTATTTATCAAACTATAATAATTAATTCCTGGCTCTCAAAGCAGCCTCCGATCTTGAGGTGACGCTGGGGTCAAATTGTGTGGAAATGAGGTCACACCAGGGTCACATCAAAGTGGTTTTCCGTGCAAACATAAGTCCCCAAACTCCCGACATGAATCCTCTCCTCATCAGGCACTGGCGTTCTTACCCGAGTCGGTCAAAGGCATAGCACTGAGGAAGGAAAACAAAGAGGTGAATGAAACGCCAGCTATTTTTTCCTCTCTTCCCCAAATATTAGTTAGAAAGATAGATCTACAGCGGGAAAAGCAGGAAACCACAAACCTGATCAGCCAAAAAAAAACCCCAAAAAACAACAACAAAAAAACAGTGCAGAGTTGAAATTGACTGAAAAATGAGAAAACTGTACAGTTGTGAAGTCATCTATCAGTGTGCACCGTTAAGATTACCATCACATTTCATCGAGAAAAAATTACAGGAGATTTTTCAGTAAAACGCTGTTGATTTTACACTCCGCATCGATACAATTTAGATCATTTAGGATGCCGGCTTCCGACATGGGCTGAGAGAAAATGCTATTTAGAGAGGGATACAACATCCCAATAGGAAGACCCAGACAAAATTTCACTTCCCACTCAGGAATCAAACAATTGAGTAATTCAGTCGTTCAGCTTATTGTTTCAGTAGAGGTTTTACGACGTTCGCAACTGCATAAGGTCATATGAGCGACAGAAGATTAGAGGTGTTACAAGAGAGAAACAAACATAAAAAAGAAGAAGGGGGAGATAAGGATGATAGATGTTCGATAAGAAAGAAGAAGCGAACCACACCAGAGCACCCACCAACCACCCAGTCGTTCAGCTGGGATACTGCATTCTTCTCTGCCAGAAAAGCAGGGCCAGAGCCAGCCTCCCAAAACATCTAAATTGTGTCGCAGGAGGTGTGTAAAAACACATAATATACATTTATCTATATATATATAAGTATATATTTTTAAAAAATAAAAATTGGGGACCAAACTAGGATCACTTGGGGAAGGAAGAAGAGCCGCATGGCACAGTCCTTTTTGTCGTTCTTGAGTGTCAACCATCAGAGAACCATTTTTCCCTTTTGAATCTCATCAGAGAACCATTTTTCCCTTCTGTATCTCATCAGAGAACCATTTTTCCCTTTTGAATCTCATCAGAGAACCATTGACCTTATGCAGTTGCGAGCGCCGTAAAACCTTCTACCAAAAAAAAAAGAGAACCATTTTCCTCTTGTATCTCATATGCTTACAAGAGAAAAAAAACCAAAACAATCAAGTAATCTATTTATACAAAATTAGCCAGCTTCCTCGCATAAAAAATAATTTTAAAATAAAAAAATAATAAATAACATTACTTAATAAATAATAATTTTAAAAAATTTAAAACAAAAAAACAAATAAACCATGGGTGGTTGTTGTGTGCTCTGGTATGGTTCCCTCCTTCTTTCCTATCACACAACTGTCGTCCTTATCTTTCCTCCTCGTTGTCTGTGTATGTTACTCTCGTCTCTAAATCTTCAGCATATTTCTGGCGCTCATATGACCTTATGCAGTTGCGAGCGCTGTAAAACCTCTATACCAAAACTAAACCCCCACACAGCTGAGCTTGTTTACCCACCGCTGCAGTCTCATGTCTTACTGTTAATGGACTCATGGTTTAGGTTTGGGAAATTGTACTAATATATATATATACACCTTGGTGTTGATTTTATAAGAACATCTGGAATTAGAGACATGGATTCAACTTTTGATTGAGCGAATTATTTTTAGGATCAAACGACTAAGATAAAATAGGGATGGGAGCATGGACAAAGTAAAGGCTATGGTGTTACAGCGGTGCTATCGGCTGACCATCGGAAAGACACATTTATCCGACATCGTTCTGATGTTGGGCGATCATTGGTTTCCGATAGTGTGTGGGAACCCGACATCGTCTTGATGGTGGGTTGTCGTCGGTTTCCGATGGTGTGTCAATATCCATCATCGCGCCGATGGTGGGTTGTCATCGGAAACCGATGGTAAGTCGGTATCCATCATCGCGCCGATGGTGGGTTGTCATCGGAAACCGATGGTAAGTCGGTATCCATCATCGTGCCGATGGTGGGTTGTCATCGGAAACTATTATGACAAACTTCAGTTTTGACCTAAAAATTAATATTTTGACCTGTCATTTACTTAAAAATTTTATATTAAATGAAAGTTTCCTCATAATATGTATCTGTGTACATGTTTTTAATGTTTATCAACTCTGGAAAGCCCTCAGAGTACAATATGTAGTTCGTTCATAACAATTACTACAAAAGAAAATACTGATTAAAATACATACCCATACACTTATGATAAAAATCAAAATATCAGAATGTAAGCAAGGTCTAATACATCCTCAAGTTGGGTTAAAATTAAAAATACATCCCAAAACAACTGTAAATTACATGGAATAAGGTTTCGTTCAAAACCATTACGACACAATGTCACGTTCATAACATGATGACAATCCATTATGACAAGCATACTTTTGCCTCTTCTTCGCTTCTCTTTTGAGTCATCAGCACGCTACTCTTCCATGTTCATTCCACCATGTAAAAGGATGTTGTGAAACAGTGGGAAGTCCCTCACATGATATTTTGCAGAAATATCATAAAGTGTTTGTTCATAATATCATTATGACAAACCTGGATTATCTCAATCAAAGACATATTTAAGCAAAACCATGCGATGGAGCGGAAAATTACGCTTCTGATGGATCAATGTCAAACCAATGTTTAATACCGGTCATTCCCCGGGATGATATGTTTAACAATTAGGGTTTTCTAGACCTTGGAAAGTCTGATGATGTTATTATGACACGAGTTATGAACGAACTTATAAATTTTACTCAGCAATAACATCATTAATATAAAAACATAAAACCCTTTTAATGGACACACGCTGCTATGATGGTGTATAAAAGCTATTTTCAATGTTTGAATGCTCTACTGTTTGATAGTTTAAGATTAACAATATTCTGTATTTAACATACAATTACGTGTGCACTCAGGATGAGTAAAAAATGCCCTATTTTTTGTACTATTATCTTTCTATGAAGAGATATAAGATGCACACATTAATCTACTTGCTCATGCAGCTTGACCAACTTATTTCCTTGCCATATATGCATAAAGTTTTCAGAAGAAAACATATTTTACCACGAGTAGTGGTTGATTTAAAAAGTCCTCATGCAAACACCCCCACCTTTTGGCAAAAGCTAATATCTATTCTGAATACATACTCTTTAATTATTTGACTTGAAAGGAACCAAGAAAAGAGAGATGCTGCACTATCGCAGTGATGATCTGTCACAAACTTGTCGTCACATGAAAGTGAATTTCTTAAAATGAGTAGGTCCATATAAAAATACAGCGATGCAAAACGAAAACAAGAGGTGACAGAATGATGGACAAAAATTCTGGTTTCTTGTTGCAACCTGTCAACTGTTAAGGGATCACGGAGCAAATTATTCTCAATTGGTGATCATTAATCACTGGTTTGTTTTAACTAATAGTGGTCATTTAAATACAGTGGTGTACAACACTATAAATTTCATTATGCAAGCTGCACACCTTTAAATCGCTCTCTTTTAATTTCTGTATCTACAGACGAGGATGATGCCTTAGGGGTCACCTTCATAGAGAACGGGACAGTGACAGCCTTTGTGGTGCCAGAAGGTAAGGGTGTGGAGCAGACAGTTTTGCGAAGTTGAAGGGCCTGAAGTGCTTCTGCAAGCTCAATGATGGCCTGCCTTGCAACAGCCAGTTCGAATCAACTGCTTTTGACGACCTGCATTAGTCTTTTGCTGGTATGACACGAGAGGAGCATAATATTTTTTTGATGCCTTTTTACGTAATTCAATGATTTACTGTTGTAACATAAAAACAGTCATAACTTCACATAGAAGAGAGGTATTTCACTAAAATAAAAAGCAAACTGTCCACAAATGGCACCTCTATGCTGTGGTATCAGCATTATTTGCTTCTATGCATTGTCATCATGGAAAATGTGTTCCCAAAGTAAGCAAAACTTTAAAACTTGTTTTCTCAAAATTTGACACTCGAACCCCTGTTCGCTTTAAAATGCCATAACTTTTCACAGAATGCTCCAATTGCTTTCAAATAAAGTGCAAAATGCTCGGAAAAGATGTGTCTTTTAAAATATGCAAAAAAGTTCATTTTGAAATTTTGCACCTTGTGAAGGGTTTTCTCAGAGCCACACACAATCATTTGCAACCTATTTGTGTTGCAATTGCTGTAAAACACTTACTTACACAAAACAAAATAACACCTCCAAAGAAATTCTCTTAAAAACTTGAAGAGAGTGCCAGAAGACTCTTACTTACAAAAATCAAATAACCCAAAAAAATTTAGTAAATAGATAAAAAAAAGAGTTGACCCCATCATCATCATTGCTCCCTGAATTCTTGCCCTTGCAAAGAAAAAAAAAAACCCAACCAAACAACCCCCCCCCCCAAAAAAAAATTTTTTTTTTTTTTTTAAATCCCCTTAAAATTTTCAAGAGAGAATTTTAAAAAACAGCAACAAACCTTTCAGGTGAGTCGACCCCATCATCATCACTGCTCCCTGAATTTTCGCCCTTGCAAAGAAAAAAAAACAACCCAACTCAAACAACCACCACCCCCCCCCCCCAAAAAAAAAAAATCCCCTAAAAACTTTCGAGAGAACATTTTAAAAATAACAAAACAACAAACCTTTCAGGTGAGTTGACCCCATCATCAACAACATTCTCGCTCCCCGACTTCTTGCGCTTGCAGCAGCAGTAGTAGATACCCCCTCCGATGATGAAGAGAATGCCCAGCGAGATCCCCACAGCTTTGATGATGAGCATGGTGTCTACAGGGTCGTCCTCGGGAAACAGGTACTTCTCTGAGCAGCAGGGAAAGAAAGAAGAGGAAAATACAAAAGCCATGAACAGTTGGAAAGAGAAAATATGTTGAGGCAGCATGGTGGGGTTTTTTTTTGGGTTTTTTGTAAGAAAAAAAAATTCTTAACCCTTCCAGCCCCAAGCGCGTATATTTTCAGCAGAGCTTGTACCTCCCACCATCCCAAGAGCGTATAGTCTCAGTTTCGGGAGGTACCAATTCTGCGCATTTTTCTAAATTAGCGAACCTAATTAAACTGTAATTTTCATAATATTCGTTCATTTACCTTTGAACACTGTTTTATGTTATTACCTAAACCTCATTACAAAGATACTAGATCACTTTTTTTAGAATGCATGCCAGTTTCTCTGAAATACCGCTGTGTTGGCTGGGACTGGGGTAAGGAAGTGCACAAAAATGGCTGGGGCTGGAAGGGTTAATTTAAATACATTTTTAAATGGTGTAAACAAGTGCGTGAAAAGAAAGAAAGAAAGAAATACAGTCATGAACAGTTGGAAAGAGAAAATAATATGTGAGGCAGCGTGGTGTTTTTTTTTGGGGGGGTGGGCTTTTTTGTATAAAATTTTTTTTTTTTTATGGTGTAAACAGGTACTTCTCTGTGCAGAGCGGAAAGAAAGAAAGAAATACAAAATCCAGGAACAGTTGAAAAGAGAAAATTTTTGAGGTAGCATGGTGGGGGGTTTTTTGTATGAAAAAATTTTTTTTTTTTTAAATTTAGAAAAAAATTTTTTACGCTGCACAGTGTGGAAAGAAAGAAAGAAATACAGCCATGAACAGTTGAAAAGAGAAAATATGTTGAGGCAGCATTATGGTTTTTTAGGGGGTTTTTTGTATGAAAAAACCCAAACAAAATTGGTGTAAACACAAGCATCTCTGCACAGCGTGGAAAGAAAGAAGACAAAATACAGTCATGAACAGATGGAAAGAGAAAATAATATGTGAGTCAGCGTGGTGAAATCAGGTGCTCGTCAAAATAATGGAATCAAGGAAACCAGCATTTTTCAGGGCGTTGAGCAAATTTTTAAAAAATTTCTTTTTTTTTTCTTTTCACAATATCTTTCATGTTCATTCAAAAACACATTGAAGTGTGGATTGTACTGAAACACGGTGAACAAAGGTAGAATAAATGCAAATTTTCCGTTTTCAAGACCCTCAAGCTTTGGAAGCCACCAAACTTTGGCAGCTATTCTGTCGCTAACTTTACCTCTAAAAAAGAGGCCACACCACCCCCTTCAATCTCAAATATGAAAAAAAAAAAATTTAATTTAAAAAAAAAATGTTTTTTAAATGGTGTAAACAGGTACTTCTCTGCGCAGTGTGGAAAGAAAGAAGAGAAAACAGAGTCATGAACAGTTGGAAAGAGAAAATAATATGTGAGGCAGCTTGGTGAAATAATATTTTTCAGGGCATTGAGCATTTTTTAACAAAATTTTCTTTTTTTTTTTTTTCATATAATATCTTTTATGTTCATTCAAAAACACATTGAAGTGTGGATTGTACTGAAACACGGTGAACAAAGGTAGAAAAGATGCAAATTTTCCGTTTTCAAGGACTCTCAAGCTTTGGAAGCCACCAGACTTTGGAAGTCACCAGACTTTGGCGGCTATTCTGTCGCTAACTTTACCTCTAAAAAAGAGGCCACACCACCCCCTTCAATCTCAAATATGTGGACTTCTATTCAAGATAAGGTTGGTATTTTATTTTATTTCTTCTTTGAAAGCAAGACAAATGAAAAAGCTTTAATGTGATGCCAATCATTCCATATGATGCCATCGCGTCCTGACAGACTTATTTTTTAAAAAATTGTGTGTTTTACAGCACTCATAACTGCATAAGGTCATATGAGCGTGCGGGACACACCAAACATTTTCAGTTCGTAGGAAATTTTGACTTTTGCGCAGGTGGCTGCCCAAGCTTACGCTTACTCTTATCGATTTTTAGACCACCAAGGGATCTTTAATATGCACAACTTGCACACAAGACCTCCGAGATTTTTCCCCCTTGTCCGATAAGGCTAGGTGTTAGATTTTACCTACCATAAAATCAGGGTCGTGGCAGAAAGACAGTAGTAAGAAAGAGCCAAGGCGTAGCAGCAGAAAGAGTCAGGAGCCTAGATGAGGGGGCAAAGGATCCTTTTCTGCGCACAAGTTAGTCGATCTGACGTCCTGCCTAACTGGGCAAGGTAAGCGTTTATGGGCTAGACCTTTTTAAAAAAAAATATTTTGGTGAGTGTTTTACAGCGCTCTCATCTGCATCAGGTCATATGAGTGCGCGGGACACATTCAACATTTTCAGTTGGTAGGAAATTTTGAATTTTGCTCGGGTGGCGGCCGAAGCCTACTCTAATCGTTTTTCGACCACCACAGGGATCTATAACATGCGCAACTTGCACACGGGACCTCCAAATTTTTTTGTGCATGTCGAAAGGCTTGGTGTAGATCTTTCCTGCCATAAGATCAGGGGTGTGACTGAAAGACAGCTGTAAGAAGGAGCCAAGGAGTAGTAGTAGAAGGCTGCAGAAAGAGTCAGGAGCACAGAGGAGAGGGCAAATGAAGTGAGGGGGTGGGGGCAGAAAGCGAAAGCGAAAGCAGACGAAAGAACATTGTTAGAGAGCAGGGAAAGAGGTGAAAGGAGACAATTTTAGAGACGAAAATTTTTTTCTACTCTACCCGGATACGAACCCCGGACCTTTTGAATGCTAGGCGAACACCTTAACCTCAAGCCACGAGAACCCCCTGGGCTAGATCTATAGTGCAGTTTAAAAAATATTGAAAAAAAAAACGTGGCGCAACTTATTGTCAAATACTTCCTCAGCTGTCGAACATTAAGTCTCCATCTTCTGTGCAATGACTTGTATAAATTATTTATCTTAACAGATCCATATTTTTGTGAAAACCAGTTAACTGTATTCTAGAAAATTCTTTCATAACTTGGCTACTGATTGAAAATCCCGGTGGGGAGTTTCTACAGATTTTAAAAGATTTATAGCTGTGACAATATCACTTTTAAAAGAAAGTCTGCCCGTTTTTTTTTCTAATCACGACATTATGCTCATTAAAACCCATGTTTTGAGAACCGTTGGTGCAAAGAAGTGTTCACTTAAACAGATGAATTTCTTGTAGCATGTTTTGCCACTACAAAGTGTCATTGGTGAGCTGTGACATAGGCCACATATGTATGCAAAATGTGTGTGAGAAGCGGGAAGTGCTCTGAGCAATCCCATTTTCCACGTGACGGAGATTTATAGTATTCTATACAAATTTATGAAGAATAGTTGTTGTTTTTTTTATCTTGCCTCAATTGTTGGGGAAAAGTATGACTACGCTAAGACAAATTGATACATACAGCCGTGCAAAGTATGGGCAACATTGATTCACCAGTTAAATAGATATTTGAGGAGAGTTGTGCAACAAATTTTTGTCCGCACTATATATAGATAACCTAATAAGTGTTTCTTGCGCTGTTTTTTGAAAAAGAAGTTAGGTTCCTGTATTTCCTTACAATAAGAAATGAGTCATTTCTCATTTTGCAATTATTATTCAACAATGTTACATCTAGTCTACTTATTTTTACTAAGATAGTACGTGATAGTGTAGAATACCAGTGTGAGCAAAATTTATCTACAGCTTATGAAGTTTTGACTTTTTGCTCTGTTTTGGTAAGTGTGTTGTGGCCCTCGCAACAACATAAGGTCATATGAGTCATGAGTGTGCAGGACACATTAAACATTGAACAGGGAATAAGCGTTATGTGAGGCAGGGTGGTAAAATCAAGCGTGTGTCAAAATAATGAAATTGAAGAAACTAGCATTTTTTTGCCATTTCGGCAATTTTTATTGAAGTTTTGTCTTTCGGCTTAACACCATTGTTGTCCAATTAGGAACACATTTTTGGGTGGGTTTTACTGAGAAACGTAGATTAAAGGCACACAAAAAATGTAAGTTTTCAGTTTCCACTGATTACCAAGCTATGGAAATAACCAAACTGTGTCGGCCATTGTCTCGCTAATTCTACCTTTGAAACCAGGTGACCCCACCTTCTTCTTAGACGTCTTAGTTTTAGTAAGAGTTTTACGGCACTTGCAACACAATAACGTCATATAAGTGCCCAAGAGGTGTTACACGAGAGTAACAAACATAAAATAGAAGGAGACATCAGGACGATAGACGTTTTAGTTTAGTTTTAGTAGCGGTTTACGGCGTTCGCAACTGCAAAAGGTCATATGAGCGCCACAAGATTAGACGTGTTACAAGAGAGTAACAAACACAAAAAAGAAGGGGAGATAAATAGATGTTTGATAGGAAAGAAGGAGCAAACCACACCAGAGCACCCGCCAACCACCCACCACTGTCTTCAATCTCAAATATCTTGACTTCTGTTCAAGACAGATGGGCATTTTTTTTTTTCACTGATAACATGACAACGGATCAAGCTTTAAGAGATACCAATAACTCCACATGCCCAAAAATAGACGAGCACCTGATCCCACCGTGTCATGCACAAATGTTATTTAATTATCATTATATTGATGTGAGCAGGAAAAAAGGATGTGGATTTAAGCGTGTATATGAGTGTGTGTCTGTGCACACACGTGTGCATGTGTATGTGTGTGTGTCTACGCACGCAACTGTGCATGTGTATGTGTGTGTGTGTGTGTCTACGCACGCGAGTGTGCATGTGTATGTGTGTGCGTGTGTGTGCATGCATTGAAAAAAAACCCAACAACAAAAAAAACAACAACAAATAAACAAAAAACAAAACGAACAAAACTAAACAGCCCCCCCTCCCCCTTCCAAAACCCCCCCCCCAAAAAAATCCAAAAGAGGGAGGCAAAAAACACCCACAAAGTACTCACTGTCAGTGGGCGTCGTGCTGAAGACCAGCTTGAAAGTCAGGGGTTCGCGCAGCTGGTCAGGCAGAGAGAGCTCGACAAACACGTCCACGAACTGGCTGGTGGCGGAGGTCACGTTCTTGTCCCCCCCTGGCAGCCCGCAGTACTCGGCCAGGCTGGGCAGTCCCTCCCCTGTGAAGGTACAGTAGGGGGTCAAGATGTTAGTAGTGACATGGTACTGTGAGCTAAGTTCAAGTCTAATAATTTTTAATAGTAGAGGGTTTTACGGCGCTCGCAACTGCATAAGGTCGTATAGGAGCGCCAAGGGGTGGGTGTCAACAGAGAAGTCTTCACAGGGAATCGGGCTTAGACTGCTCACCTCTCTAGCTTCAACAGCACAAGGTTTGCTTCGACTATCAAGGCACCCCAAAATAGCAGGTCACAATAGAGTGACAAACATACAAAAGAAGTAGAGGAAAATGACAACAGTAAGGATCCGGAAAGAAAAAAGCAGCAGTTCCCTGTTGTAGATCAGGCACAGTTATGAGCGTGATATGAGTCAGCCCATTTACAATTCTACTATGCTTGAACGAGATATGTCCCCCCTTTGGGATTGGCCTAAAGACACTTCAGTCAGTGGCACTGCTCCGGGGGGACAGAATGTTAGTGACATGGTACTGTGAGCTAAGTTCATGTTGTCAAAGTTTATGTTTCCCCCTGGCAGCCCACAGTAATCGGCCAGGCTGGGCAGTCCCACCCCTGTGGTGAAAGAAATGGGGGCACGGTAATAATAATAATAAATGACATTTATATAGCGCTCAACTCCAATTAAAGTACACAGGCTCCTTTTAAGTTTTAGTAAGAGTTTTTTTTACGGCACTTGCAACACATTAAAGTCATAGGAGTGCCGAAGATTAGAGGGGTTGTTTTTTTTTGGTAAGTGTTTTACGGCATTCGCAACTGCATAAAGTCATAAGAGCGCGCGGGACGCATTTAACATTTTCAGTTGGAAGGAAATGCTAGGACCCTGACCAAAATTCTGGAACGTAAGATAACCACCTCGCAATTGCATAAAGTCATATGAGCGCCAAGGGGTGGGTGTCAACAGTGAAGTCTTTACAGGGAATCAGACTGCTCACTTCTCTAGCTTCAACAGCACAAGGTCTGCTTCGACTATCAAGGCACCCCAAAATAGCAGGTCACAAGAGAGCGACAAACATACAAAAGAAGTAGAGGAAAATGACAATAGTAAGGAACTGATCAGGAAAGAAAAAAGCAGCAGTTCCCTGTTGTAGTTCAGGCACAGTTATGAGCGTGACATGAATCAGCCCATTTACAATTCTACTATGCTTGAACGAGATATGTCCCCCCTTTGGGAATGGCCTAAAGACACTTCAGTCAGTGGCACTGCCCCGGGGGGTTAACAATCAGTTGGTTTGGACATCTCACACGAATGGCACCTAACCAGCTTGCCAGTAAAGCCTACTGCAGGAAAGTATCAGGGTACAAGGCAAGAGGAAGACCAAGAAAGACCTGGATCCAGGGTGTGAAGGATACCCTGAGAACATATGATATCCCACCCAGCCAGGCCATCAAACTTGCTAGAGACACCAGGAAGCTCTTTCTCCTCTCGACGCCCTCGAGGTACAAGAGGACGGATAAAGTACAGTAAGAAAATTTTTAATTTCGCTCAGGTGGCGGCTGAAGCCTACTCCGATTTTAGACCACCTAGGGATCTTTAACGTGCGTAACTTGCACCCGGGACCACCCCGAGATCTTTCGCCCTTGTCCGAGAAGGCTAGGTGTAGATCTTTCCTACAAGAAGATCAGGGGTGTGGCTGTAGGACAGCAGTAAGAAGGAGCCAAGGAGTAGCAGTAGAAAGGCTGCAGAAACCGTCAGGAGCCCAGAGGAAGGTGGCAAAGGTGGTACAGGTTTTTATATATATATATATATATAGTAGAGGGTTTTACGGCGCTCGCAATTGCATAAGGTCATATGAGCGCCAAGGGTGTCAACAGAGAAGTGTTTACAGGGAATCAAACTTACTCTGCTCACCTCTCTAACTTCAGCAGCACAAAGTCTGCTTCGACTATCAAGGCACCTCGGAAATAGAAGGTCACAAGAGAGTGACAAACATACAAAAGAAGTAGAGGAAAATGACAATAGTAAGGATTAGGAAAGAAAAAGCAGAAGTTCCCTGTTGTAGATCAGGCACAGTTATGAGCGTGACATGAGTCAGCCCATTTACATTTCTACTATGCTTGAACGAGAAATGTCCCCCCTTTGGGAATGGCCTTAAGACACTTCAGTCAGTGGTACAGGTTTAACACCCCAAACAACACAATTAGGTTATATAAGATGTGGGAGCTCCCCAGTGGTAAAACGGTGAAATGGTACAGGTTTTAAGTTTAATTGTAGAAAGATTTTACGGTGTTCGCAACAGCATAAGGTCATATGAGCGCCAAGGGGTGGATGTCAACAGAGAAGCCCAAACGGGGAATCAGGCTTACCACTCTAGCCTCAACAACACAAATTCTGCTTCGACTATCAAGGCACCCAGGAAACAGCAGTTTACATCGAAAACAAGCAATCCCCTTCTTTCTATAATCACAAATATCTCGACTCCTATCTAAGATATAATAGTGGATACATTTTTCCTCCAGAGCAAGACAACAGAACAAATTTTAGGACGATACCAAAATCTCAACATGCCCAAAATTGACGAGCGCCTGATTCCACCGCGCCGTGACACCTATCACATACACGAGGAAAAGTTACACACCTGAAGTAATATCAAATAACTGAAGAATTGTCACATATCTGAAGAAATATCACATACCTGAAGAATTGTCACATATCTGAAGAAAAGTCAAATACCCGAAGAAATGTCACATATCTGAAGAAATGTCACAAACCTGAAAAAATGTCACAAACCTGAAGAAATGTCACATACCTGAAGTAATACCAAATACCTGAAGAAATGTCATCACATACACCTGTGTTCCGGAAACAATAATATCACATATCTGCAGAAATATCAAATACCTGAAGAAATGTCCCATACCTGAGGAAATGTCCAGCATGTTGTTCCGGAAACAAAAATAGGTGTCCGGAGTGGCCGGGGGAAAGTTGACCTCCGCGTCGATCATGGTGACCACCTGGTGGTGGACAGCAGACTTGATCTTCCACCAGCACGACCTGGGCCTGGGGAGAAAGAGATAAGATAAGATAGATAAGATAAGATAAGATAGTGCTTTATTATCCCAGGGGGAAATTTTCCTTGGCTGTACAGGACCGTAAAAACACATGGAGGTATACATAAAAATTTTTAATTATATATATTACTCTCATTAAAATCCAATATGAAAAGAGAAGTAAAGCAGACAAAATGTACATTTACATCAATGCATCATTCAACCACATGCAGGAATTTAAATACTAGACCTAAGGAGTTATAGATACATACTCTAAGAGCAACACACATCTATGCTCATTCTGACAAAAGCCTTATGCTAGATGGTAAAAAACTTCTTTTATATCTTTCTATCTTTGTTTTTGGAGGTACATATCTGCCGCTGCTTGATCTTACACGTTTGTTTGTTGGTTGGTTCGTTTGTAACATAGTTTTTTAGTTTTAGTAGAGGTTTTACCGGCGCTCGCAACTGCATAAGGTCATATGAGCGCCAAGGGGTGAGTGTCAACAGAGAAGTCCTTACAGGGAATCAGACTTACTCTGCTCACCTCTCTAGCTTCAACTGCACAAAGTCTGCTTCGACTATCGAGGCACCCCGGAAATAGCGGGTCACAAGAGTGTGACAAACATACAAAAGACGTACACAAAAATGATGATAGTAAAGATTAGGTAAGAAAAAGCAGCAGTTCCCTGTTGTAGTTCAGGCACGGTTATGAGCATGACATTGTTGGATCAGCCCATTTACAATTCTACCGTGCATTAGACCAACAAATGTCCCCCCCCCCCCCTTTGGGAATGGCCTAAAGACACTTCAGTCAGCGGCACCGCCCCGGAGGGTGAAGCACATCTGCACAATAATGGTCATTTAGTGTTGGGAAAAAGTAAGACAGAGTTTTAGCAAGTGTTTTACGGCACTTGCAACACAATAAGGTCATATAATTGCCGAAGATTAGAGGTGTTACAAGGGAATAACAAACACACAAAAAAAGGAGAAGAGATCAGGACGATAGATATTTGATAGGAAAGAAGGAGAAAACCACACCACAGCACCTGCAAACCACCCACTGTTTGAATAAGAGAAGCACATCGACACAATAATGACCAATTAGTTTTGGGAAAAAGCAAGACAGACAGACAGACAGAAATAACAGAGGGAAAGTAAAAATGTAGGACCTACCAGCGGTTTGTTTGTTTATCTGTTTGTTTGTTTGAGTAACGAGAAGCACATCAACACACTAATAGTCATTTAGAGCTGGGACAAGCAATGGTATGGCTGTGAAATTGGTCTGTATTGGTACATTTGTGAATTTATGTATGTATATATGTGTTTGTATGTATGTGTGTGACTGTGTGTGTGTGTGTGTGTGTGTGTGTGTGTGTGTGTGTGTGTGTGTGTGTGTGTGTGTGTGTGTGTGTGTGTGTGTATGTATGTATGTATGTATGTACGTATGTATGTATGTATGTACGTATGTATGTATGTATGTATGTATGTTTGCCACTGTAAACCAAATTGTCCTTCTGGGATCGATAAAAATGTAATTTATTACTATTTATCTTTTACAATCAAATGACAAGTTGTATTTTTTCCTTACTCACCCGGTGTAATGTTGGGGGAGGAACCTTCCCTCAATGGTGTACGGAGTGTTTCCCCCAGTCAATGTGATGACCTGATTGCAGTTGTCGTAGTCAGAACTCTCTGAGGAAGGGAAAAACGTGATGCATCGTGGTGAAATATTTTTTTTTTTAGTAAGAGTTTTACGGCACTTGCAACATGATAAAAAGGTCATAATAACGCCGAAGATTAGAGGTGCTACAAAAGAGTAACAAACACAAATATAGAAGGAGGGGAGATAAGGGCGATAGACGTTTGATAGGTAAGAAGGAGCAAACCACACAAGAGCACCCGTCAACCACCCACGTGGTGGAGAAATCATGCGCTCGGCGAAATGATAAAAATAAAAGAAGTAAGAGGTATTTTCCTGCATGTTCGGCAATGGGTTTTTTTTTCTTCACATTTTCTTTTTTTTGTCTTACCACTTCATATTTCCATTTAAATGCACATTTTTGTGTGTATTTTTACCGAAAAACGTTGATTAAAGACACATAAAACGTAAATTTGCAGTTTCCCAGGACACTACAGCTTTGGAGAAGTCATCAAACTTTGGCGGCCATTTTCTCTGTAACTTTACGTAAGAAACCAGAATATCCCCCACTTCCTTCAATCGCAACCACCTCGACTTCTATTCAAGACAGAAGGGTAATTTTTTCACCAAATAAAAGGCAACTGAAAAAGCATTAATTTATGGAAAATTAACAGAGGAACCTCGTAAAACAGCCACCCCGTGCTCGTTCCGAAGGTGGCAGTATAACGAGGTTTAGTTTTAGTAAGGCTTTACAGCGCTTCCAACTGCCTAAGGCTGTCATCGTAGTTTTCTGCCTGGAAAATTTCAAAATTCTGCATAGAAATTTTACCCCCAAAAAGACCAAATTTTGCAAGTATTTTGCAAGGACTGCGACCATGTCTAAACTTCTTTTTCCATACTGCTTTAAAAATGTAAGTACCAATTAATCATAAGCTGAGAAGTAGCACTAGAGACACATGCCCCCAACAATTAGCAGCATACAGTCAGTATTTTTTACTAGAAACACAAGCTGATGACAGAAAATACTAGCAAAAGGTGTGAAGTTCCGCACAACCATTGACCCATTTTTCCGCAATCGTGCCGCAGTTACAGCGCCCGCGGAAAACTACGATGACAGATAAGGTCATATGAGGGCAAAAGGGTGGATGTCAACAGAGAAGTCCTTACAGGGAATCAGGCTTACTGTGCTCACCTCTCTGGCCTCAACAGCAAAAAGTCTGCTTCGCCTATCAAGGCAAGCCGGAAATAGCAGTTAACAAGAGAGTGACAAACATACAAAAGAAGTAAGGGAAAATGACGATAGTAAGGCTTAGGAGAAAAAAAGCAGCAGTTTCCCCTATGTTGTTCCGGCACAGTATGAGCATGACATTGATAAATCAGCCAATTTAAAATTCTACTGTGCATAAGAACATGTTAATAACCCCCCCCC
>NW_004797371.1:1501434-1554905 GCF_000002075.1 Aplysia californica
AACAAACATAAAAAAGAAGGAGAGATAAGGACGATAGATGTTTGATAGGAAAGAAGGAGCAAACCACACCAGAGCACTCGCCAACCAACCACACCAGAGCACTCGCCAACCAACCACACCAGAGCACCCGCCAACCAACCATACACAGACACACACACACACACACACACACACTAACAGTCGTATGGATAAGACAAAACAAGGCAATCACACAAGCTCTACAACCACTGACTTTTTGATCTTGAGAGAGTCCTTGTTTCTGGAATAGCATTCACAGGGAAATATCGGGGTACTCCTTCTCTTTCTCTCTCACACACACACACACACACACACATACACACACACACATGCATGCACGCATTCACGCACACAAGAATTAACGTACGCATGCATTCAACAACACACACACACTCATGCACACGCTCACACACAAACACACAGAGACACACAAAAAAATACAAGCTCTACAACCACTGACTTTTCGGTCCAATCTTGAGAGAATCCTCGTTTCTGGAACAGCATTCACAGGGGAAGGCAGGGTACTTCTTCTCTGTGCACGCACGCTCACACCAACACACACAAACTCACACACACAAACACACACAGGCACACATAAAAAAATACAAGCTCTACAACCACTGACTTTTCGGTCCAATCATGAGAGAGTCCTCGTTCCTGGAATAGCGTCCGCAGGGGAACATCGGGTACTCTCTCTCTCTCTCTCTCTCACACACACACACACACACACGCACACGGGCACACACAAAAAAATACAAGCCCTACAACCACTGACTTTTCGGTCCAATCTTGAGAGAGTCCTCATTCCTGGAATAGCGTTGGCAGGGGAACACCGGGTACTCCATCACTTCAATCACGATGTGCTCCTCCTCCGACGCCTCATCCGACTTGACGATATTCCACGTACACATCAGGTCCCTGTCGGAATAAAGTCAAGGTCAGTTGGAGAATTTAACCCACTCAGTGCCACTGTCCGACTTGAGGCGATATTCCACGTTCACTTCAGGTTCCTGTCGGAATAAAGTCAAGGTCAGTTGGAGAATTTAACCCACTCAGTACCATTGGGACATGATCTTATTTTTTTTTTATAGTTGAGGGTTTTACGGCGCTCGCAACTGCATTAGGTCACATGAGCGCCAAGGGGTGGGTGTGAACAGAGAAATCCTCACAGGGAACCAAGACTTACTCTGCTAACCTCTCTAGCCTCAACAGCACAAGGTCTGCTTCTACTATCAAGGCACCTCGGAAATAGGGGGTCACAAGAGTGTGACAAACATACAAAAGAAGTAGAGGAAAGTGACAATAGTAAGGATTGGGAAAGAAAAAGCAGCAGTTCCCTGTTGTAGATCAGGCACAGTTATGAGCGTGACATGATGAATCAGCCCATTTACAATTCTACTGTGCATGAACGAGAAATGTCCCCCCTTTGGGAATGGCCTAAAGACACTACAGTCAGTGGTACTGCCCCAAGGGGGGGTAGTAAGAGTTTTACGGCACTTCCAACACAAGAGGTTATATAAGTGCCGAAGATTAGAGGTGTTGCGAGAGAGTAACGACCACAAAAAAAAAGATGGGAGGAGAGATAATGACGATAGATGTTTGATAGGAAAAAAGGAAGAGTAAACCACACCGTGACACAAGAGCACCCGCCAACCACCCACTGTGTCGATGGAGTCGTAAAATCACCTCTATCCGAAAACCCCCCCAAACATTTTAGTTTTAGTTTTAGTAGAAGTTGTACGGCGCTCGCAACTGCATAAGGTCATATGAGCGCCAGAAGATTAGAGCTGTTACAAGAGAGTAACAAACATAAAAAAGAAGAAGGGGAGATAAGGGCGATAGATGTTTGACAGGAAAGAAAAAGCAAACCACACCAGAGCACCCGCCAACCACCCACAGAGTCTATGGGAATCGTAAAATTACCTCAATCCAAAAAAAAAAACACATAAAATTTTTTTTAAATGACAACTTACGTGAGATAGTAGTCGGGGAAGTTGGGAGATGCGAGATGTTGCTTTTGCCGAGTGGCCACTCGAGATGAGCTACTGCACGTTTTATCTGTGGTAGGAAGAGTAATGAAGCAATAGGAAAAGTAAAGAACCAAAGTTAGGAACCATAGGAAAAGTTAGGAAACAATACGGAAAGTGAGGAACCATATAGGAAAAGTAATGAAACATAGGAAAAGTTAGGAACTATAGGAAAAGTAATGAAACATAGGAAAAGTTAGGAACTATAGGAAAAGTAATGAAACATAGGAAAAGTTAGGAACTATAGGAAAAGTAATGAAATATAGGAAAAGTTAGGAACTATAGGAAAAGTAATGAAATATAGGAAAAGTTAGGAACCATATAGGAAAAGTAATGAAACATAGGAAAAGTTAGGAACTATAGGAAAAGTAATGAAATATAGGAAAAGTTAGGAACTATAGGAAAAGTAATGAAATATAGGAAAAGTTAGGAACCATATAGGAAAAGTAATGAAACATAGAAAAAGTTAGGAACCATATAGGAAAAGTAATGAAACATAGGAAAAGTTAGGAACTATAGGAAAAGTAATGAAACATAGGAAAAGTTAGGAACTATAGGAAAAGTAATGAAAGATAGGAAAAGTTAGGAACTATAGGAAAAGTAATGAAATATAGGAAAAGTTAGGAACTATAGGAAAAGTAATGAAATATAGGAAAAGTTAGGAACCATATAGGAAAAGTAATGAAACATAGGAAAAGTTAGGAACTATAGGAAAAGTAATGAAACATAGGAAAAGTTAGGAACTATAGGAAAAGTAATGAAATATAGGAAAAGTTAGGAACTATAGGAAAAGTAATGAAATATAGGAAAAGTTAGGAACCATATAGGAAAAGTAATGAAACATAGGAAAAGTTAGGAACTATAGGAAAAGTAATGAAACATAGGAAAAGTTAGGAACTATAGGAAAAGTAATGAAATATAGGAAAAGTTAGGAACCATATATGAAAAGTAATGAAACATAGGAAAAGTTAGGAACTATAGGAAAAGTAATGAAATATAGGAAAAGTTAGGAACCATATAGGAAAAGTAATGAAACATAGGAAAAGTTAGGAACCATATAGGAAAAGTAATGAAACATAGGAAAAGTTAGGAACCATATAGGAAAAGTAATGAAACATAGGAAAAGTTAGGAACCATATAGGAAAAGTAATGAAATATAGGAAAAGTTAGGAACTATAGCAAATGTAATGAAACATAGGAAAAGTTAGGAACCATATAGGAAAAGTAATGAAATATAGGAAAAGTTAGGAACCATATAGGAAAAGTAATGAAACATAGGAAAAGTTAGGAACCATATAGGAAAAGTAATGAAACATAGGAAAGTTAGGAACCATATAGGAAAAGTAATGAAATAATGTCAGCTCTTGCAACTCATTCAGTTAAGTTTTAACTAATAGTTGTGGGGGGTTTTTGTAAGAGTTTTATGGCACTTACAACACAATAAGGTCATATAAGTGCCACAGGTTGGATGTGAAACAAGAGTGTAACAAACACAAAAAAAAGAAGGAGAAATCTTGAAAATAGAAGTTTGACAGAGAAAGAAGAAGGAAACCAAACCAGAGCACCCGCCATCCACCCGTGGGATGTGAAACACTTACAACCACGATACATCACACAATGAGGAAGAGGTGAAAGAGGAGGAGGAGGAGGAGGAGGAGGAGGAGGAGGAGGAGGAGGAGGAGGAGGAGGAGGAGGAGGAGGAAGAAGAAGAAGAAGCCACACATACCTCCATCATCATCGTACTCCACGCGAAACTGGAGAAAGCGATCCTTCGTTCTCGCAAGGGAGGGAAGCTTCATGAACAGAGCCATTGGACGCTTGGAATAGACAGACGGATCAGACGCGTTGCCCGGCAGACTCTTGAGCAGCACCACATTCCTGGTCTTCTTTGATCTGGTCCCACCGCGCCCTGGGACAACTGAAATGGTGAAAATGGTACAGGTTTTAGTTTAAGTGGTTTTCTTTTATTTTTTTGTAGAGGTTTTACGGCGCTCGCAACTGTATACGGTCATATGAGCGACAAGGGGTGGATGTCAACGGAGAAATCCTCACAGGGAATCAGACTTACTCTGCTCACCTCTCTAGCTTCAACAGCACAAAGTGTGATTCGACTATCAAGGCGCCCAGGAAATAGCGGGTCACAAGAGTGTGACAAACATACAAAAGTAATAGAGGAAAAATGACGATAGTAAGGATTAGGAAAGAAAAAGCAGCAGTTCCCTGTTGCAGTGCAGGTACAGTTATGAGCATGACATTGGTGAATCAGCCCATTTACAATTACAATTCTACTGTACATAAGAACTTAAGATGTTAATGTCCCTCCCTTTGGGAATGGCCTAAAGACACTTCAGTCAGTAGAACTGCCCCGCGGGGGGGTGGGGGTTTAGTAAGTGTTTTACGGCACTTGCAACACAATAAGGTCATATAAGTGCCGAAGATTAGAGTTGTTACAAGAGAGTAACAAACACAAAAAAGGAGGGGGGGGGGGGAGATAAGAATGATAGGTGTTTGATAGGAAAGAAGGAGCAAACCACACCAGAGCACCCGCCAACCACCCACTAGTATTACATTTAACGGCCCTGTCAACACCATTTGGCTGTTTAAGACGCGGGACCTCCCAACGTAATGTTACACTCTCTGAAAGGATCAAGTTAAAAGGGAAATTCGTGTAAAGTGCCTTTCCCAAGGACACAACGTCAGACCGAGCTGTCGCTCGAACCCGCAATCTCATGATTGTGAGTCCAGTAGCTTAACCACTAGGCTTGGAGCAAAGAAAGATACAAGAAACTGAGACTGAGAGCAAAGAAAGATACTGAGACTGGGAGCAAAGAAAGATACAAGAAACTGAGACTGTGAGCAAAGAAAGAAACAAAAAACTGAGACTGGGAGCAAAGAAAGATATTATGAGAAAAACCATACGTAGAGCAAGCTCTATGCGCCTCACAATCTATACTATTAACCCAGCAGACCTGAGAGCATTCTGAAACAACCTCAACTTCCTGGGAAGCATACAGTGCAAGCGGCCATTTATAGGTGCTAAAACACTAACATACTGACAAGATCTTTCGCTGTCTACGGCCGGGTACCCATTCCTACCTGTGAGGAAAATTCGTGTAAAGTGCCTTTCCCAAGGACACAACGTGGGGCTCCTGACGGGATTCAGACCCACGACCTTACGGTTGCGAGTCCGAGAGCCTAACCACTAGGCCACTATAACTCCCCAAAAACCCACAATCCTTTTTCTTCTCTCCGCAAGCAGGGGCAATGGTGGATTGTTTACTTTTAGTAGAGGTTTTACAGCGCTCGCAACTGCATAAGGTCATATGAGCGCCAGAAGATTAGAGGTGTTACAAGAGAGTAACAAACATAAAAAAGGGAGATAAGGATGATAGATGTTTAAAAGGAAAGAAGAAGCAAACCACACCAGAGCACCCGCCAACCACCCACAATGGTGGATTGTTTCTTCAGAAACACAATAAAGTACAAAACATAAAAGAGTACTGCGTTCCGACAAATACCTTCCATTAACGTAATTTCCCCTTCTTCTCTGTCAATATTGGAACTCCCAGTAAAACGAAGCAGTCGTCCATTGGTGTTGTCTTTTCCAATAGAAAATGAGCACCTGGCATTTCTGAAAATAAATAACAGTAACAATAATATTCTTTTTTAAAATAAGTTTAAGTAAGAGTTTTACGGCACTTGCAACACAATAAGGTCATATAAGTGCCGAAGAATAGATTATGTATTACAAGAGAGTAACATACACAAAAAAAGAAGAAGGGGAGACAAGGACGACAGATGTTTGATAGGAAAGAAGGAGCAAACCACACAAGAGCACCCGCCAACCACCCACCGATAATATCCTAAGATTGTACTTTCTTGCAGACATATTAACGTACAAAACTTCTACAATCGTTCAACGCTAATGACCTAAAGCAAACAGACAAACAATACGTGAGTCACCATGGTGAATTCAGGCGCTCGTCAAAATAACGAAATCGGAGAAACAGGCATTTTTCCGCCAGTGTTGAAATTTTTATAGAATTTTTTAGTTTTCTGGTTCAACCCTTTTATATGCCAATATAAAAACACATTTCCATGTGAAGTTATGGTGGATTAAAGGCACACAAAAAAAGGTCCTTTTATTTTTTTATATTTTTTTTGGGGGGGGGGGTTGTTTTGTTCTGGTAAGTGTTTTACAGCGCTAGCAACTGCATAAGGTCATGTGAGCGCCTGGGACACACCTAATATTTTCATTTGGTAGGAAATTTAGAATTTTTGTCCGGGTGGCGGCCGAAGCTTACTCTTATCGATTTTAAACCACCAAGGGATCTTTAACATGTGCAACTTGCACAAATTCCTATCGGAATATCAGGAGTGTGGCTGAAAGACAGCAGTAAAAACGAGCCAAGGAGTAGCAGTAGAAAGGCTGCAGAAAGAGTCAGGAGCCCAGAGGAGGGGGCAAAGGAGGTGAGAGGGTGGGAGCAGAAAAAGGAGACGAAAGTAGATGACAGAACATTGCTAGAGAGCAGGAAAGAAGGTGAAAGGAGACAACTTTAGAGAAGAAAATTTTTCGGTCACTACCTCGATTCGAAGCCCATTAACAATTCTACGGCGCTCGAACGAGAAATGTCCCCCCTTTGAGAATGGCCTAAAGACACCACAGTCAGTGGCACTGCCCCGGGGGGGATTGTTTTAAAATGTGTTGACTGGGTGTAAAACTAAGTTACTATATTAACACAATACAATTTCAATCACCTGTTTACAACGTCATCGGGCAGCCGATAATCTCCAGGAACGGACAGCATCATTTCTGGGTGGCCATCGCAAAATGCGCCTGAACCAGGAAAGAAAGAAAAAGACAAAAGATGAACGAGAAGTCCAACAAAAGTACCCAAAAGTGTTTTTCAAAACAACAAACAAATACCAAAAAAAAGAAAAGAAAAATAGAAAAGAAAAAGAAGAAAGGAAAATAAAAAAGGAATAAAAATAAAAAAGAAGAAATTCAGCAAATCACTTTACTACTTTCAGTCCAGAATAAAACATTGTAATCTTCAGAGCAATCTTTGCATGCAGACATATTATAATGTCCTAAAAAATTGAGCATTAGTGTATTTTTTCTGTTTCACATCTGACTAGAAGTTTTTTTTTAAGTAGAGGGTTTTACGCCGTTCGCAACTGCATAAGGTCATATGAGCGCCAAGGGGTGGGTGTCAACAGAGAAGTCTTTACAGGGAATCAGACTTATTCTGCTCACCTCTCTAGCTTCAACAGCACAAGGTCTGCTTCGACTATCAAGGCACCCCGGAAATAGAGGGTCACAAGAGAGTGACAAACATAAAAAAGAAGTAGAGGAAAATGACAATAGTAAGGATTAGGAAAGAAAAAGCAGCAGTTCCCAGTTGCAGATCAGGCACAGTTATGAGCGTGACATTGATGAATCAGCCCATTTACAATTCTACTGTGCATGAACGAGAAATGTAAATGTCCCCCCTTTGGGAATGGTCTAAAGACACTACAGTCAGTGGCACTGCCTCGGGGGGTGTCTGACTAGCAGGAGGATCCGGTATCTGAAGAGCGGACAAGCCTCCCCTCCCTCCCACTATTAATAATAATAATGAAGATCATTTCTTTCTTCTTTTTTTTTTATAGTAGGGGGTTTTACGGCGCTCGCAACAGCATAAGGTCATATGAGCGCCAAGGGGTGGCTGTCAACAGAGAAGTCCTTACAGGGAATCAGACTTATTCGGCTCACCTCTCTAGCTTCATCAGCACAAGGTCTGCTTCAACTATCAAGGCACCCCGGAAATAGCAGGTCACAAGAGAGTTTTCACATTTCCCATTTTATTTTTGCGTTTTGCCTCTGAGCCCCCTCATGTGCGTAAAAGATATATAAAGATTTGTAGGACCACGTACTTTTAGCCATACTTACGAGACTCAAAACTTGTATACACCAGCCAAAACCCACCGTCATAGTCCCTGCAAACAACATTGACATAGGGTTGAGTATGAAGAAAAAACATGTCAACACAATGACAGCCATATTATTGCAGTGCCACGAGAAGCAACAAAAGAAAGCCGGGGGGAGGAAGAAGTAGGGCCTATCAGCTACACCCTCCAGCCACCCACAAACAAGAGACAAGAGTAACACCGGTCACAGAATAATAAGACAAAAAGTTCATCGCTTAGTTTAGTTTTAGCAAGAGGTTTACAGCACTTGCAACACAAAAAGGTCATATAAGTGCCGAAGATTAAAGGTGTTACAAGGGAGTAACAAACACAAAATAGAAGGAGGGGAGATAAGGACGATAGATGTTTGATACGAAAGAAGGAGCAAACCACACCAGAACACCTGCCAACCACCCACAAGTTCATCACTGCACACAGGGAAAATGATTTACATTATTTTTAGCAAATACGGCCATGAAAGTTCATTAACTTTTTTTGCAGCATCAGCTAGTTTGTGAGAAGCAATACTAGAAAAAAAAAATATATATTTTGTTCTTCTTAAAAAAAAACACAAAAAAAACATACTTCCTTTTTCAGACCCTAAAAACGTACTAAATACATTATTTATGTGCTGGCTGGCAGCTAAGCAACCCTATCTGAACACCCATCCCCCCCCCCCCCCCCCCCAACAATAAAAACCTCCTACAATTTTTCTTACCCTCGAGGCACAACTGCTATTCTTTTACGCCTAAAGTTCAGAGCTTCCTCCATTCGAGGATTTCCGAGACAGTCTTTGGTCAGTTCAAAATATCTGTCATCTGGACCTGGTGAAAATAGGACATATTTTAATTTTGTTAGTTTGTTTGAATAAAGAGAAGCACATCGACACAAAAATGGTCACTTACTGCTGGGAAAATGTAAGACAGACACACAGACAGAAATAACAGAGGGAAAGTAAAGAAGTAGGACCCACCAGTAGCACCCTCCGACAACCCATTACATATTTTGACCGACTCCGTACGTGCACAACCATATGTGATGCAGCGTGGTGGAATCAGGCTCTTGTCAGTTTTTGGGCATGTAGAGTTATTGGTATCATCTTTAAGCTTGTTCGCTTGTCTTTATTTGGACGAAAAAAATATCCATTTATCTTGAATACAAGTTGAGATATTTGCGAATGAAGGAGGTTGGGGTCACCTGTTTTCAGAGGTAAAATTAGCGAGAAAATGGCAACCAAAGATTAGTTATTTCCTCAGCTTAAGAGTCCATGGTAACTGAAAATTAACATTTTTGGTGCCTATAATCGACGTTTTTCTGAAAAATCCACACAGAAATGAGTTTTTCAATGGGCATGAAAGGTGTTGAGCCAAAAAACAAAAAAATTGATTAAAATTCACAAACCTGAGGAAAAATGCAAGTTTCTTCACCTTGATTATTTTGACGAGAGCTTGATTCCACCATGCTGCCTCACATATAGATAGCACAGAACATCATATCGATGTTTTTCCATTTTAGTAAGTTTTACAGCACTTGCAACATGAATAGGTCAAGAAAATGTTGAAGATTAGAAGTGGTTACAACAGAGTAACAAAGAAAGAAAAGAAGGAAGGAGAAGTAAACATGATAGATGTTTGATAGCACAAAAAAGAAGGAGCAAACCACACCCAGACCACCTGCAAACCACTCACGTACCACTGGTGCAACTCTTTTAGTTTTTTTTAGTTTTAGTAGAGATTTTACGGCGCTCGCAACTGCATAAGGTCATATAAGCGCCGAAAAATAGATTACGTGTTACAAGAGAGTAACATACACAAAAAAGAAGGAGGGGAGATAAGGACGACAGATGTTTGATAGGAAAAAAAAGGAGCCAACCACACCCAGACCACCTGCAAACCACTCACGTACACTGGTGCAACTCTTTAAACACACAAGTCAGTCAAACAGACTTTTTGAGACAGGAAAAATAAAACAAAACAAAACAACATTTTCGCTTCACTCAGATGGATAAGAGTCTTCAAATAGAACAGCCAATATACTCATGAGAGTATCGAAGCCTGAAATTTAACATAAGATATAGCACCCTCCCCCCCCCACCCAAAAAAAAACTACCAAAAAAAACACACAAAAAACAAAAAAACAAAAACAAACCAAAAACAACCCAGAAGAGATTGGAGTGGAACCTTGTACTGTACTAACCATCGTACACGGCAACTTTCTCATAGGGAATCAGCTTCTCTGTTCCCGCTCTGTTGAAAACCTCTATCCGCACACACAGCTCCATATTGGTAATGCGAAGAGGCGTGGACTTCCGACCCCTGCAGAAACGGACAAGAGTTCCTAAGGAGGTGGTTTGTATGTGTGTTTATTTGTGGGTGTGTGCGTGAGCGTGCGCACGTGTGTGTGTGTGTGTGTGTGTGTGTGTGTGTGTGTGTGTAAGTGTGTGTGCATGTAAGTGTATGTGTGTGTAAGTGTGTTAGTGCGTGTACGTGTGTGTTCATGTGTGAGTGTGCGCACATGTGTGTGTGTGTGTGTGTAAGTGTGTGTAAATGCACCTGATTTCGCCACGATGCCTCACATACTACAGTCTGGTTTGTTTTGAATTCAGTAACCCGATTGGAAAGTCTAACTAAATGTTGTTACGCTTACATCACCCCAAACTTACATCAGTAGTTAACAAACGGGGGGGATTCGGGGGGGGGTTTAGGAGTGCCTGCTTCAAACCTTATGTCAGGGGGACAACCCCAGGCTGAGCCATACCAGAGAAAAAGACAAACGCTTTAAAAAATTGACTTCGCCAAGCAAAAATGAAACTCCCAACATTTAACAGTAGAAATCCCTTATACCCCTTTAATTTTAGTAAGAGTTTTACCACACTTGCAATACAATAACATCATGTCAGAGCCGGCCGAAGATTAGAAGTAGTTACAAGAGAACAACAAATACAAAAAAGAAGGAGGAGTGATAAGGACGATACAAGTTCGATAAAACAGAAAGAGTAAACCACACCAGTTTTAGTTTTAATAAGTATTTTACGGCACTTGCAACACAATAAGGTCATACAAGTGCCGAAGATTAGAGGTGTTTCAAGAGAGTAACAAACACAAAAAAGAAGGGAGGGGAGATAAGGACGATAGATGTTTGATAGGAAAGAAGAAGCAAACCACACTAGAGCACCCACCAACCACCCACAAAAAACCACACCACAACACACGCCAACCACCCACCCTACCATTTACCAAAGAGGAACTGTCTGTCTGTAAAGGTAAGACAAAAACCCCTACCCAAGCTACCAACCAACACCTCCGTATGAAAGGTTAGCACAAAGTGTGAGACAATATTCATTCCCCCAAAAATTCTCTCAAACAGTAGAACAGACAAAGAAAGAGTAACACATCTTTACCAAAATCTGTCCTCGGAGAACCAAATGTAAGATTTTGTCGTGCTTGCCATCAGGTACCGGGGAAAATTACCTGTGAATATAAGATATAAGATAAGATATAAGATACATCTTTTTATTTTATTATATATATTTTTTATAGTAGAGAGTTTCACCGCGCTCGCAACTGCCTACGGTCATATGAGTGCCAAGGGGTGGGTGTCAAAAGAGAAGTCTTTACAGGGAATCAGATTTAGACTGCTCACCTCTCTAGCTTCAACAGCACAAGGTCTGCTTCGACTATCAATGCACCCTGGAAATAGCAGGTCACAAGAGAGTGACAAACATACCAAAGAAGTAGAGGAAAATGACAATAGTAAGGAAAATGACAATAGTAAGGATCAGGACAGAAAAAGCAACAGTTCCCTGTTGTTGATCAGGCACAGTTATGAGCGTGACATGAATCAGCCCATTTACAATTCTACTATGCTTGAACGAGAAATGTCCCCCCGCCCCCCTTTGGGAATGGCCTAAAGACACTACAGTCAGTGGCACTGCCCCGGGGATACATCTTTATTGTCCAGACCCTGGCACACTGGCTTGGTATTTCACAAGGCACACACACACACACACACACAAACATGCACACACACACACACACACACACCTGCACGCACACACGCACACAAACATGCACACACACACACACACACACCTGCACGCACACAAACATGCACACACACACACACACACACACACACACCTGCACGCACACACGCACACACACACACAAACATGTACACACACACACACACACACACACACAAACATGCACACACATGCATACACACCCACATATACACACACACTCTTCCTTCACACATGCTCTCTTCCACACACATCTGTGCACATAACCATGATAATGATAATATAATAGTATGCTTGCACTCAGTTATAGTAAGAGTTTAACGGCACTTGCAACACAATAAGGTCATATAAGTGCCGAAGAATAGAAGTGTTACAAGAGAGTAACAAACACGAAAAAGAAGGAGGGGAGATAAGGAGGATAAATGTTTGATAGGAAAGAAGAAGCAAACCACACCAGAGCACCTGCCAACCACCCACCTTGCACTCACAAACAGGCTCACGGTCATATATATATCAAGAAACCAAAGGTCATCACTCATTCCTTCCTAGGAAATCGTCACTGCGCTAGCAAAATGCCATAACTCATTTTTACTTCTTTTGAGATAAATGAAAAAAAACAAAAAACTATTCAGTTAAGACTATTTATCATCTAATAATATAGTAAAATCTGCCATGCATCTTTTTTGGTGCCACATATTTTTATTTGCTAAATCGATAGCCTGATCAGTTACCCTACTTGTGTGGAAAAAAAATCGAAGTGAAACTGTTACTAGATATAGTTTTTGAATAAATTTTTTAAAATTCTTATTTGGAAGAACATCTCTTTTTTAAAGGTTATGATGACAAAATGCCCTTTTTCTCCATACAGCTGTTTTTTAGTAGAGGTTTTACCGCGCTCGAAACTGCATAAGGTCATATGAGCACCAGAAGATTAGAGGTGTTACAAAAGAGTAACAAACATAAAAAAGAAGAAGGGGAGATCAGGACGATAGACGTTTGATAGGAAAGAAGAAGCAATCAGCAAACCACATCAGAGCACCCACCAACCACCCACACAGCTGGAAATAAGAAAACGGCATTTCGTGAGCATACAGCGGTATAGTCTCCACCTCTGTCCAGCTGTATTCCATCTTCTTAAAGGTCTGAATCTAAGTCTCTCCTCCAAGTACTTTACGGCCTTCCTTTGCTTCTTTTTCCTTGTGGATTGCATCTTGGGGCTTGTTGGGCACTGTTCTGTTTTTCATTTTCTCAAGGCGTATCCAATCTTCTTCCATTTCCTCTTTCTGATTTCTAGGATCTATTTTCTGTTGACTTGTCTGTTTGTTTGTTTGAGTAATAAAGGGAAACATCGACAAAACAACGGTGATTCCGTGCTGAAAAAAAGTGAGACAGACAGACAGAAACAACAGAGAGAGGGAAAGTAAAGAAGTAGTACCAACCAGCGGCACCCTCCAACCACCCACTGTGTCCATTTGTCAACACCCACTGTTGTTCATTTCTTGTGGTGACAAAACACCCATCCACACCAGAGCAAAAAGAACAAAAAAAACAACAACAACAACAACAAACAACAACAACAATGACAACCATAATAAATACGAGGTGAAACAGCCGCTGCGAGAAAACACTGAAATAACCTGGCTCGTAAGCGCGGGTCCTAAACATATCGATGATGTTTTTGGACCCCGTCTTGGTGTAGGTCAGGGACACCCTCCTATCCGCAGACTGTAGGTTCCGCAATGCCTGTCGACCGCGGAACTCGTTGACCGCAGTCATTGGACCTGAAGACAGAGAATCAGAGCCGCGGAGGGTCAAGAAAATACACTAGGACAACCTCATTTGGCCCAAAAACTGGCTTAACACTTTTTTTTTTTTTTGGTTAATAGTACAGGGTTTTACGGCACTCGCAACTGCATAAGGTCATATGAGCGCCAAGGGATGGGTGTCAACAGAGAAGTCTTTACAGGGAATCAGACTTAGTCTGCTCACCTCTCTAGCTTCAACAGCACAAGGTCTGCTTCGACTATCAAGGCACCCCAACATAGCAGGCCACAAGAGAGTGACAAACATACAAAAGAAGTAGAGGAAAAATGACAATAGTAAGGATCAGGAAAGAAAAAGCAGCAGTTCCCTGTTGTAGATCAAGCACAGTTATAAGCCTGACATGAATCAACCCATTTACAATTCTACTATGCTTGAACGAGAAATGTCCCCCCTTTGGGAATGGCCTAAAGACACTACAGTCAGAAGCACTGCCCCGGGTGGGGGGTAGCAAAGTGTTAATCTGTAGTAGTGATAATAGCAATAATAATAATAATGACAAATGATAACATTAATAATAAAGATAATAACAATAATGGTAATGATAATAACAACAATAATAATAATGAAAAATGAAAATATTAATAATAAAGATAATAAAAATAATAGTAATGATGATAATAATAATAATAATTATTATCATAATAATGGTTATAACAATAATAATGATAATAACACTACTACTACTACTACTACTACTAATAATAATAATGGTAAGTAACAAATATCATTTTATTGATCCCCATGAGGGAAAGACATTTCGAATAGAACAAAAAAAACCCACAAAAACCCAACCAGGCAGCATATGAGTCACAACACAGTGGAATCAGGCGATCCTCAACTTTGGGGCATATGGAGTTATTGGTACCATCTTGGAACTTGCTCACTTGTCTTGCTTAGAATGAAAAAAAATTATTCATCTATCTTAAAAAGAAGTCGGGATATTAGCGATTGAAGGAGGTGGGGGTCACCTACTTTCCGAGGTAAAATTAGCGAGAAAATGGCCGCCAAAGTTTGGTGACTTCCAAAGTTTGAGAGTCCTTGGGAACTGCAAAGTAACATTTTCTGTGCCTTTAACTTTCATTAACTTTGTTCAGTAAAATTTACACATAAATGTGTTTTCAAATGGACATAAAAAGGTGTTGAGCCAAAGAAAAAAACAATTAGATGAATATTGTCAAACGGGAATGAAAAATGCCACTTTCTTCCGATTCCCATTATTTTGACGAGCGCCTGTTTTAACCACAATGCCTTGCGATCGCGTACAAAGAAGAATGTCCAGCACATCCTCCCCCCCCTCCCCCCCCCCCCAAGCCAACATCAAAGATCGTATATAACATGATTGTTCACTCGGCTAAAAAAATGTCTACGGATGTCCGCGCATTGCCTCAGATGGCGCTGCAGTCTTTGCTTTGAAGCTCTCTTTCGTTTCTCCAGAAGAAAAATAGGAATAGCACAGTTTGTTAATTTTGTTTTTATTGTTTTTCACACAAGTAGGGCAACTCTGTTTGCAAAGTCCGCATTTTTTCGAAGAGGGCGCCACCGGATTTTGAGGACACTTTTTTAATTGGCTCAAAGAGAGGAGTGAACTATCTTATTATGTACGATCTTTGCTGACATAAAGCGAGACCATATGGCACTCACCGTCCTCAACCTCCACGCTAAAATCTCGGAGCAGGGCCTCCAGCCCGCCAGAGGCTGACATCTGGTTGGGCGGAATGGCGAAGGTGAGGTCAATCTGCGGATTGCTTGGGTCTGCCACCAGGTCAAACGTGCAGGAATCTCCCCTGAAACATGGTCAAACCAAGTTTTTGGTTTTAGTAGAGGTGTTATGGGCAAAGTAAAACCGTGCAAAAATACAGCAGAAGGCAAGAGGAAACCACTGATGTATTCTTTCCCAAGAACGTCATAACAATTGTGGCGACAGAGTTGTGGTTCATAAGACGCATGCTACGTATCCCATGGACAGCTAGAAAAACAAATGAAGAAGTCTTGGTTGAAGCAAATTGCAGAAGACAGCTTATGACGAATGTAAGAAAGCGACAGGCAAATTTCTTCGGACACACAAAGCGGAAAGAAGCATTGGAGAATACTGTAACAACAGGCAAGTTTGATGGAAAGACAGGCAGAGGCAGACAGAGGGAAAAGATACTGGACAAGATGACAACATGGCTAGGAGCAGCAAGAACAACAGACACCATTGCTGCAACGCAAGACAGAGTTAAGTGGAGGTCCATGATCGGCCACGCCAGTCGGCAAGGCACCAGATGATGATTAAGGTTTTACGGGCGCTCGCAACTGCATGCGGTCATGTGAGCGTCAAGTGGTGGTTTAGTTTTTAGTTTTAGTAGAGGTTTTACGGGCGCTCGCAACTGCATAAGGTCATATGAGAGCCAAGGGGTGGTTTAGTCTTTAGTTTTAGTAAGGTTTTATGGGCGCTCGCAACTGCATAAGGTCATGTGAGAGCCAAGGGGTGGATGTCAACAGAGAAGTCCAAACGGGGAATCAGGCTTACTCTGCTCACCTCTCTTTAGTTTTAGCAAGTGTTTTACAGCACTTGCAACACAATAAGGTCATATAAGTGCCGAAGATTAGAGGCGTTACAAGAGAGTAACAAACACAAAAAAGAAGGAGGAGAAATCAGGACGATAGATGTTTGATAGGAAAGAAGGAGCAGACCACACCAGAGCGCCCGCCAACCACTCACTTAGTAACGTTTTAGGGCGTTCGCAACTGCATGAGGTCATATGAGCGCCAAGGGGTGGATGTCAACAACGAAGTCCTTACAGGGAATCAGGCTTACTCTGCTCACCTCTCTAGCTTCAACAGCACAAGGTCTGCTTCGCTTATCAAGGCACCCCGGAAATAGCTGGTCACAAGAGTGCGACAAACATACAATAGAAGTATAGGAAAAATGACGATAGCAAGAGTGAGGAAAGAAAAAACAGCAATTCCCCTTTAGTTGTTGCGGCACAGTATGAGCATGACATTGATAAATCAGCCCATTTACAATTCTACTGTGCATAAGAACATATTATATCCCTCCTTTGAGAATGGCCTAAAGACACTTCAGTCGGTAGCACTGCCCTTGGGGGGGGGGGGTACATGGTAAACAACACCCATACATCTTGACATAAAAAAACCACAACAAATTGTATGATAATCTGCAGTAGTCATCATCAAGATAACTGCATTTCAAAAAAGCTACATATGTTGTGAAACTCAAAAACTTTTCGCGTCAAATTTCTCAAAACTGCGTACTGAGCAAATAGAACTTTGTAATTCAAGGGTAGCGACTTGTTAAAAAAATAAATGCAGTCAGGTTTAGTTTAGTTTTAGTAGAGGGCTTTACGGCGCTCGCAACTGCATAAGGTCATATGAGCGCCAGAAGATTAGAGGTGTTACAAGAGAGTAACAAACATAAAAAAGAAGAAGGGGAGATAAGGACGATAGATGTGTGATAGGAAGGAAGAAGTAGACCACACCAGAGCACCAGCCTACCACCCACCTGCAGTCAGGGGTCTATGTCAGATATCCAGGAAAATCCTCCCAAATTGAAAATGTTTAATGTGTCCATTTACAATTCCACTGTGCATAAGAATATGTTAATGTCCCCCCCTCCCCCACCCTTTGGGAATGGCCTAAAGAGATTTCAGTCAGTAGCACTGCCCCGGGGGCTGAGTGGGGGGGAGAGGGGGGGAGCGAGTACCTCAGACTTACTGTGTGACATTCCATATGAAGTAGTGCAGAACGTCGTGAGAGGGAACATTGTACTCTTGGACACTGGTGCCGTCTTGACAGATGATCACCTCTGAAAGAAAGAGACAAATTGAAGAGTCAACCCCGACCTCAACTGGCAACGGCTCAAAATGAAACAAATTATGAGGACAAAAATAATTATCATTATCATCATCATTACGCAGTGCCAGATAGTTTGGGTTTTTTCAATATAAAAAATAAAATAATAATAAATAATAGTAATAATAATAATAATAATAATAATAAAATATGGAATTTACATAGCGCTCAACGCCGATTAAAGCACACAGGCTGTGAGCGCTTTACAATACAACAGTAACGTAATATGATCAGTGCATCTGAAACAAGACAATGGCAATCATGATTGGCACTCATTTCTCTCCTCAGGTGCTCTTTAAAAAAAAAAATTTTTTTTAACTACACTGGACTGATCTTTTCCGTCACAAGTCTGTTCATGTTTAAAAGGCAACTTGTTCTTGGTCTATTATTTATTTTAGTAGAGGTTTTACGGCGCTCGCAACTGCATAAGGTCATATGAGGGCCAGAAGATTAGAGGTGTTACAAGAGAGTAACAAACATAAAAAAGAAGAAGGGGAGATAAGGACGATAGATGTTTGATAGGAAAGAAGAAGCAAACCACACCAGAGCACCCGCCAACAACCCACCGTTCTTGGTCTAACCCTATGTCCTTTGCCCTCAGTTTTTCCATAAGATCAAAAAGGAGTGGGTTATTTCTGAACTCCATGGTCCCTCTGCGGCAATCATTATTTTTGCCTAGCTAAACTGACACAAGGTAATGTCAGAAAAAGAGTCATAAAACACACCCCACTGAAGCTAGAAACTTGTATCACACAAACATCATAATAACCACAAATGAATGAAGAATTAAAAAATGTATAAATCAAAGAGTCGGGAATACATTTTCTACTCAAAGTTATTTCAATGTTTGTTCTGTTTCATTCGTGTGCTTTTGTCAGTGTGTTCAGTTCAAAGTTCGTAAACAGGGTTTGTACGGTAATCCGTAAAACATTCAGGATGACAATGTGTAAATTGTTCAGAACTGGGGCGTTTGTTTCACCCTCTGTATCACTGATGTCATCCTCGTACAGACTGTCGAGAAGACTGCGTACATTTTAATTCGACTGGGTTCTCGTTACAAAGTTAGATCTAGTGGGAGCTGCCATTTCGATCACGTGCAGCTGATGTGACATTCCATATGAAGTAGTGCAGAACGTCGTGAGAGGAGAGACTGTAGCTAATGTATAATCGGTATTTTCATTCATAAATTAAAAATGCCCACAATTCAGTTTCCCACCTGGGTCAAAAACTGAGGAGGGGAAGCCACTCTTTTCTCATTTTTCAGCAGTCTGTTTTAGTTTTAGTAAGAGTTTTTAGTTTCAGTAGAGGTTTTTTGGGGTTTTTTTATAGTAGAGGGTTTTACGGCGCTCGCAACTGCATAAGGTCAAATGAGCGCCAAGGGGTGGGTGTCAACAGAGAAATCTTTACAGGGAATCAGACTTAGACTGCTCACCTCTCTAGCTTCAACAGCACAAAGTCTGCTTCGACTATCAAGGCACCCCGGAAATAGCAGGTCACAAGAGAGTGACAAACATACAAAAGAAGTAGAGGAAAATGACAATAGTAAGGATTAGGAAAGAAAAAGCAGCAGTTCCCTGTTGTAGATCAGGCAGTTATGAGCGTGACATGAGTCAGCCCATTTACAATTCTACTGTGCTTGAACGAGAAATGTCCCCCCTCCTTTGGGAATGGCCTAAAGACACTACAGTCAGTGGCACCGCCGCGGGGGGAGGGTTCTGCTGTGCTGACCTGCTGACCTATTCATGGTGCTCATAAGAGAGCCAACAAACAGTTAGCCTAAAAACAAATTCACCGATGAACACACAAACACATTTACGCAGTACACACAGGGAAACAAAAGCTTCTCATTCCTCACCTTTAGACCCTTCCACGTATTCCAAGGCCAGTCCATAGTTTTCCACACCCCATCTCTGTTCCTTCACGGAAATTTTCAAAGTGGTCTTATTGCTGGCGAAAAAGTCACTCTGATAGCACACAGCTGTGAAATAGATACAAAAAAAGAAAGCCTTTGAACAGAGACTTTCAACGTGATCTTTTTGTTGGTGAAAAAGTCACTCTGATAGCACACAGCTGTGAAATAGATTTTTTTAAACACCCAACTTTGAACAGAGACTTTCAAAGTGGTCTTATTTTTGTTAAAATAATCACTCTAATAGCAGACAGCCGTGAAATAGATACAAAAAAAGAAAGCCTTTGAACAGAGACTTCCAACGTGATCTTATTGTTGGCGAAAGAATGACTCTGATGGCACACACAGCTGTGAAATAGATACAACAGAAAAAACCCCAACCAAATTCTTCTTCTTCTTCTCGATCGCATCACACTTGAAGTCTGGTATCTGTCATAAATTGGGCCGTCCCGTTCAGTTCATCTGTCGGCCCGTATAGCTCCTCTTGTAGCATCAGTGGGGTTGGCCACGTTTCCTGTCTCAGGGCTCTGTGTGTCTTGCAGTGCTGAAGGATGTGTTCAACAGTTTGGTCCGCCTTTCCACACTGGCATTTTGGTGATTGTACTAGTTTAAAACAACTTTGAACAGAGACTTTCAAAGCGGCCTTATCTTTTTAAAAATAGTCACTCTAATAGCAGACAGCCGTGAAATAGATACAAAAAAAGAAAGCCTTTGAACAGAGACTTTCCAAGTCGTTTTATTGCTGGACAAAAAGTCACTCTAATAACAGACAGATGTGTACGAAGAAAAAAAGGCTTTGAGCTGGGAATTTCAGAATAATCTTATTATTGGAGGGAGAAAAAGTCACTCAGATAGCACACAGCCGTGAAATCGAAAAAAAAAAAAATCAACTTTGAACAGAGACTTTCAAAGTGGTCTTATATTTGCTAAAATAGTCACTCTAATAACAGACAGCCGTAAAATACATTTTTTGACATCGTGAGGAGTTATCGGTATCATATCTTTCGACGTATTCATTTGTCTCGCCTTTTATGAAAAGGATACCCATCTATCTTGAACAGAAGTCGAGATACACGCGATTGAAGGACGACGGGTTCGCTTGGTTTCAAGATTCAGATGTACAATCACGCCACCACAGGCTTGTTCGTTTGTTCATTTACTCGCTTGCTTGTTCGTTTGTTTGAGGAAAGAGGTGCATATAAATGCAATAAAAATCTCTTTGTGCAAGGAAAAAGTGAGACAGAATTTCATTTTTTTTTTTTTATGAAAGAAAGAACAGACAGAAAGTGAAGACTAACAGACAGAAAGAGCAGATGAAAAGTTTAGTTTTAGTAAGAGTTTTTTACTTACAACACAATTAGGTCGCATAAGTGCCCAAGATTAGAGGTGTTACAAGAGAATAACAAACACAAAAAAGGATGAGACGAAGTATCGAAGATAGATGTTTGATAGGAAAGAAGAAGCAAACCACACCAGAGCATCCGCCAACCACCCCACCCACAGGGCCGACTCACCAATTTCAGGGCCCCCAAGGGTGGCACTCAAATCGTAGCAGGGAGAATCCCCAAAGATGTCTCTGATGTGAAACACGATCATCTCACGCTGGTCTGACTCCAGGTTCCACTCACAGCTGAGAGGCCTGAGAGGGGAAAAGTGTTTTTAGTTTTATTAGAGGTTTTACGGCGCTCGCAACTGCATAAGGTCATATGAGCGCCAGAAGATTAGAGGAGTTACAAGAGAGTAACAAACATAAAAAAGAAAAAAGGGAGTTAAAGGACGATAGATGTTTGATAGGAAAGAGCACCCGCCAACCACCCACTATTATAGGTTTAACGCCCCTATCAACACGATTATGTTATTTAAAAGGCGAAGCCTCCGAGTTTAACGTCCATCTCCGAAAGGAATGAGACAAGTGGGAAATTCGTGTAAAGTGCCTTCTTTCCCAAGGACATAGCGTCGGACGACCGAGCTGAGGCTCGAACCCCCGAACCCGCAATCTCACGATTACACGTGCGGTAGCCTAACCACTAGGCCACCGACGCCACGAAAGTGTTTAGTTTCAGTTTGAGTAAAGGTTTTACAGCCCTTTTAGTTTAAGCAAGAGTTTAGTTTTAGAAAGAATTGTACGGCACTTGCAACACAATAAGGTCACATAAGTGCCAAAGATAGGAGGTGTTAAAAGGGAGTAACAAACACTAAAAAAAAAGGACGAGGAGAGATAAGGACGATAGATGTTTGATAGGAAAGAAGGAGCAAACCACACCAGAGCACCCTCTAACCACCCACGCACACAATTCATACCGCCCACTCACAACAAGGGGAATAGAACAAACAAACAAACAAAAAAAGAACCAGAAAGAAACACAAGTCAATTTCCTGCAAAGGAGACGATAAAGAGGTCTCAGGAAAATGATGAGTCAACTTCAGGTTATGATAAAAATAGAAATAAATTGAGAAAGGAGCAAACATTGACATAAAATACCACAACCAAAAAAAACACAACATTTTAATGGAATGTTTGTCACCAGTATTGTTTCATTATAGGAGGAACTCTTCTGTCTGTGTCTGTCTCAGTGGACATTTCTGTACAGTGCACTGGCTTTGAAACCTAGTTTAGTTTAGTTTTAGTAGAAGTTTTACGGCGCTCGCAACTGCATAAGATCATATGAGCGCCAGAAGATTAGAGGTTTTACAAGAGAGAAACATAAAAAAGAAGAAGGGGAGATAAGGACGATAGATGTTTGACAGGAAAGAAGAAGCAAACCACACCAGAGCACTCTCCAACCACCCACTTTGAAACCTAAACCACAGAGTTCCCTTCCATTCCCAAGAAATGGTGAAAAAAAATTTTTAACAACAAGGTAAACAGGAACCAAAATCAAATGAAAACAGCACAGGAACCTACAACAAGTAAGATGAAAACACAAACCTGCCGTCAGCTGGCAAAACACCCTTTTTTTTTCTTCAGAGCAGTTTTGAGAAAAAGAGGGATTTTTTTTGTTAGCATAATCATTTTAAAACATTTTAAAATAGAGTCATTCCCATATTTGAATTCTAATTTATTTGAAAACTAGTCACAGTTACAATTTGATTTGTTTTCACACAAGTAGAGTTACTGATCAGGCTTTCGATTAAGCAAATAAAAAATGTTGGAGCCAAAATGAAAAAAAAAGTGATTCGTCAGCTTGTGGCAGAAAGTATGAAAACAACAAACAAGTTGCAAAGTACCAGAGCCCAGAGGAGAGAGAGTTTACTGGAACCATTAGAGGCTGGAAGCTCTGTAACTGAGACAAAGAGTAAAACTTTACTTTGTTTGGTTGTTTTAGTTTTACGGCGCTCGCAACAGCATAAGGTCATATGAGCGCCAAGGGTGGATGTCAACAGAGAAGTTCCTAAAGGGAATCAGACTTACTCTGCTCACCTCTCTAGCTTCAACAGCACAAAGTTTGCTTCGACTATCAAGGCACCCAGGAAATAACAGGTCACAAGAGTGTGACAAACATACAAAAGAAGTAGAGGAAAAATGACGAAGTAAGGATGAGGAAAGAAAAAAGCAGCAGTTCCCTGTTGCAGTTCAGGCACAGCTATGAGCATGACATTGATGAATCAGCCCATTTGCAATTACAAATTATCTTGTGCATAAGAACACGGTTAATGTCCCCCGTTTGGGAATGGCCTAAAGACACTTCTTTTTTTTTTTTTAGTAACAGTTTTACGACACTTGCAATACAATAAGGTCATATAAGTGCCGAAGACTAGAGGTGTTACAAGAGAGTAACAAACATAAAAAAGAAAAAGGAGAGTTAAAAGACGATAGTTGTTCGACAGGAAAGAAGGAGCAAACCACACCAGTAGACCCGCCTACCACCCACAAAGACACTTCAGTCAGTGGCACCGCCCCAGGGAGCAGCTCAACTTTACTTGTGTATATATATATACATATATATTATATAAATATATATATAAGAATGAGACCCAACTAAACACTACACTACAAGAAATCCAATGATGAAACAGCATGGTGAAATCAGGCGCTCTTCAAAATAATGAAAGTGAAGAAACTGGCATTTTCCCGCAGGTTTGGGAAGCTTTATAAAGTTTTTGTTCTTCGTCTAAAACACCTTTTACGCTCATATCATGTTCATTAAAGAACACATTTCTGTGTGGATTTCACTGAAAAACGATGATTAAAGATGCAAAACATGTATATTTTCAGTTTCCATGGGCTCTCAAGTTAAGGAAATAACTAAACTTTGGCAGTCAATTTCTCCCTAATTTTACCTCTGAAACCAGGTGAGCCCCACCTTCTTCAATCACCAATATCTCGAACTGTATCCAAGATGAATGATTTTATTTTCATCGGAGCAAGACTAACAAACAATAACTCCACGTGCCCCAAAAAATTGATGAGCGCCTGATTCCGCCGTGTCGTGACACATATACCAAAACATGGTGTCATAAGTCGGTACGAAGAACTATTTAATGCCGAGAGGCCGTTAACAAGATGAGTCACATAACAGATAGACAGTGCACCAAGTTTGGGTTTTTTTCGTTTTAGTTCCAGTTTTGCGCAGTACGCAACACAATAAGGTCATGTAAGTGCCCAAGAATAATGACGTTACCAAACAGCAACATACAAAGAAAAGGAAGAAGAGAGATAAGAAAGATAGATGATGGATTGAAACGAAAGTGCGAGCCACACCAGAGCACCCGCCAATCATCCAGAAAAGAAAGAGTAGAGAATATAAGTATGATAAAAGATGGACAGGAAAAAAGGAGAAAAACCCCACCGAAGCACCCGCTAACCACCCACGTACTATTTTGAAACTTAGTATCAGTAAGAGTTTTACGGCACTTGCAACACAATAAGGTCATATAAGTGCCGAAGATTAGAGGTGTTACAAGAGAGTAACAAACACAAAAAAGGAGGAGGAGAGATAAGGACTATAAAATATGTTTGATAGGGAAGAAGAAGCAAACCCCACCAGAGTACCCGCCAACCACCCACTAATAAATGATTGATAGGAAAGAAGAAGAAAACCACACCAGAGTACCCGCCAACCCCGTCACTTACTGTGTCCTCAGAGGGAAAAAGCCTGTGGTGTACAGAAGCATGGGCACCACACCAGCCTGTAGGGTCGGGGGCTGCTGGGGGCATGCATAACCCTCGGCCGGCTCTGAGGAGGGGGAAAGAAGAGACGAGAGAACTCATAATCAGAATTGGCTTAGGTTTTTTTTTAGTAAAAGTTTTACAGCATTCGTAACAGGATACACAATCAGTTGGCTTAGTTTTTTTTAGTAAGAGTTTTACAGCACTTGCAACACCTTACACAGTTGGCCTAGTTTTTTTTAGTAAGAGTTTTACAGCACTTGCAACACCATACACAATCAGTTGGCTTAGTTTTTTAGTAAGAGTTTTACAGCACTTGCAAAACCATACACAATCAGTTGGCTTAGTTTTTTTAGTAAGAGTTTTACAGCACTGGCAACACAATTCACAATCAGGTCATACGAATCACTTTCCTAGAATTACAAAGTTCTATCTACTCAGCACCTAGTTTTGAGAAATTTGACATTGGAAATTTTGAGTTTCATAATATGTCAAGCTTTTTAGAATGCGATTCTTTGAATATCTGGATAACAACTCCGAATAATCTTCCCATTTTGATAGAGTTGATGGAACATTTTAGTTTTTGACCTCACTGTCTTATGAACTCAAATCGGCCAAAAATGTCCAACTCATGTAAAGAGCCTTTCTCAATGACACAAAATTAGGCCCCTGATGGGGTTCCAACCCATGACCCGTAAGTTACAAGCCCGACAGCCTAACCCCCTGACCACAGACATCACATAAATTTTCTGCAAAAATTCCACTTGACACATATCCAGTCCAGCAAAGTGCCTAAGCCAAAGAGATGAAAGCATAAGTAGCCGAGTTCTGTCCGTTTTCCTAATTTGACAACTTCAGCTATGCTCAACCAACTAACTATGAGGACATGAAGTGAACCCTTTAGAAAAAATAGGCACAGTCGGGTAAGAATAAAAATAAATCAAATACGCCGTGCACTGACAAATGTGTTAAACACATCCTTAATTCCGGTTAAACGATAAAGAAAAATGAACTCTCTCATCACCATATATTGGTCAGCAGGTCAGTACAGCAGAACTAAAAATGCAGCCAGCTGATGGCTTCCCAGAACTGAATTATTTCAGTGTTTTTCAGAGGTTCAGGGGGTGCAGCAAAGAAGTTGCTTTTGCTTTTGATCTAAGCGATGTATTTCAATGCAAGTTTACATAAAAAGACCAAGGATGTCAAAATCTAAACTTAGAGGGGAATGTTCTTGTTTCTAAACCTGCACTAAATGCGGATGGTCAGGCCGGTAAAATCCTGTATGGCTCTACAGCAGGAAAGCCGGTAAAAGACGGTATGACAACATCATGGGAAGGCCAGTTTAGGCCAGTATGGCTCAAAAAGGGTTAAAGAAATATCAGGCGGAGGGAGAATGGCAATCTACTCAAGCTATCCGTGATTTCAAGTTTCCAGTGTTCGCATTATCTGTGCCCTCCTGAAAAACTGTGCCAGAAAATTATGTGGTTTTTTTCACTCGAGGAAAAGTCAGCAGAAATTCCTCTCTCTTCGTTGCTGCTAATTCATCAGCTACATCTCTTCAAAACCTGTGTCATTTATAAATCATTTACTCCAAGACAACCAAAACCTCTGCCCTGACTCACTTGTTCTGAAGATCATCTGAAAACCCGGAGATCCAGTCTTTTGATTAAAATGATAAGTCAGACTCATTTTTCCGGAGTACTGCAGGGTCTTGGCATACGTCTGACCACACCAAACGAACACATCTGAAAGAAAACAACGTGCAAAATCAATAAATTAAACACTTCTTTCTCTTCTAACATTACGCATTTCTGAAAAAATGGTATGAGTTTAACGCCCCTATCAACACTATTAGGTTATTTAAGAGGTGGGACCTCCTAATTTAACGTCCGTCTCCGATAGGACCGCGCATTTCTGAGATGAAAACATGCATTTACATTGAAAACACAAATATAACAAGTCTGTGGACATAATTTTGTCCGCAGCAAAGTATGTGGTTAGATAATGCGTGTCAGCCAAACTGCAAACTGCATGTAAAACGCTGGCGTGATAACATACTCAGGCTTGCCTACTTTTGAGATACTGAATTCTGGAATTTTTATTGCTCCTGAGCGCCACGACACACACTTCTGAGATAGGCTACAAAAAAACAACAACACCCATACCACAAAAACAGCTCAAACAAACCAGTGGAGATACAGAGAGAGAGAGAGAGAGAGATGAGAATGTAACAGTACAGCTACTACACATATTCCTTCGCCCTCAGCATTTCTATGCCTTTTCTAAGAAAAAATAATCTTTTTTTGGGGGGGGGGGTGGGAGACATAGCGCGACAATGGCAATTCTGGAATTTCCTGAAAAATTCAGGAAGGTTGGCAAGCCTGCATACTCCCTTCCAAGCAAAAATCATGTCCCCTTCCATTATGGAGCTTGTTTGTTTTAGTGGAGGTTTTAGGCACTCGCAACTACATAAGGTCATATGAGCGCCAAGGGGTGGATGTCAACAGAGAAGTCTTTACAGGGAATCAGACTTACTCTGCTCATCTCTCTAGCTTCAACAGCACAAGGTCTGCTTCAACTATCAAGGCACCCCGGAAATAGCGGGTCACAAGAGTGTGACAAACATACAAAAGAAGTAGATGAAAAATGATGATAGTATGGATTAGGAAAGAAAAAGCAGCAGTTCCCTATTGTAGTTCAGGCACAGTTATGAGCATGACATTGTTGAATCAGCCCATTTACAATTTTACTGTGCATAAGAACGAGAAATGTCCTCCATTTGGGAATGGCCTAAAGACACTTCAGTCAGTGGCACTGCCCCGGGGGATGAAGAAAAATAGAAGTACATCAACATTATATTAATGAAAAAGACAGACAGAAAAAAATAAGGAGAAAGAAAGTTAGTGGGACCTACTAGAAGTGTCTTCCAACCATCCCTGATCATTTTGAGCAAGGACGTTCATTACAAAAAAAAACCAACAATAATTCAACCACACATCTAGAAAAGAATGACATGAAACAAATCCAAAATAAATTTTGAGTTTTGGAGTAAGAAACGGAACACTTTAATTTCATTACGCTACGTAAACGCTATATTAGCTTGATCCAAATAAAACAATAACCAAAGCAGTACAAAAAATCTTGTTGTTATCGATCCAGGTACAAAAAGATCTTCAAAGAAGTGGAAAAACCTATACATATCTATTCCTGAACTTCACATTTTACAGACAAATTTAAAACAAGAAACATTGTGTTAAAGGCATTTGTGAGACATCGTGGTCAAATCAGGTCAAAATAATTAAATTCAAGGAAAAGGCATTTTTCCACTAGTTTGGCAATTTTTATTGAATTTTGGGGGGGGCTAAACACCTTCTTCTATGTTCATACGAAAGACATTTCCTTGTGAATTTTACTGAAAAACTTTGTTTAAAAGCACAAAATATGTAATTTTCCGTTTTCAAGGACTCTCAATTAAGCTATTGAAGTTATATATCAGAATTTGGGGGCCATTTTCTCATTAATCTAACCACTGGAACCAGGCAACCCCACTTTCTTTAATCGCAAATATTTCAACTTCTATTCAAGCTAGATGGATACTTTCTTCATTGAAAGCAAGGCAAATGAATTTATAAGCTTTCAGATGGTACCAATAACTCCACATGCCCAAAAATTGACCAGCGCCTGATTCCACCATGTCGTGACACATTTTTTTTGTCTTAACATTTTGCAGTCACACAGCCAGCAGCAGTACAAAATATCCCATCTGGTCACCCAGCCAGGAGAGCGACTGCAACAGATTTCTCGGGCCTGGCGCCAGGGGACCGGAACGGATATAATTTTCACAGTCGCATTATTGCGCCAAGTGACCGCAAAGTGATAATTGGTTTCCATCAACTGACATTCGAACATTTTACCTTCTCTGCCTTCAATGGAAAACTCAATCCTTTCACTCTCCACGGTACATCTCTCGGAGCCACCGAGGTGAAAGAACTCCACCTCAACCTCTGTGACGCTTTTCCCATCATCCTCAATTGTGACTCGACAGTACGAGGAACCTGGACTGACGCTGTGAACACAGAGGAAAGGTTAGAAGTTGCGAGCGCCGTAAAACCTTACCAAAACAAAAACAATAACAAAGGTTAGAAATCAGACGGCCACAACGAATCAACTGTCTTATTATTTTGCTTTTTAAAATTTATGCTTTAGACATTTTTGTGCTTTTTACTTTGAAATTTGTCTCTAGCAGAGAAAGAAAGGTTTCATTCCCATTAATTCTTTATTCATTCGGATCTTCATGCAGAGACAACTGGTTGTCCTCAATTTATCGAGAATTTGACCACTAGCATTGATCTGCAAGATTCTGCTCCTTTCCAGAACATGTTTTGCCTTAGTTTTATAAATATAAAAACAGGGGACGGCTCTTTTTCTCCAACTTCTAATTTGCAGTGTGTTGATACAGTCTTTCAAACCAAATCAAATAATTAAAACACGATAGTCATCTTAACTCTTGTTTGTGGCAAGTTGCTCCCAGTGGCTCTATCATGGTCAGAGCCGCTGTGCTGTTTTAGTAAGGATTTGCCGCGCTTGCAACTGCATAAGGTCATATGAGCGCCAAGGGGTGGATGTTAACAGAAAAATCCAAACGGGGAATCAGACTTAGACTGCTCACCTCTCTAGTCTCAACAGCACAAAGTCTGCTTCGACTATCAAGGCACCCGGAAATAGTAGTTCACAAGAGAGTGACAAACATACAAAAGAAGTAGAGGGAAAATGATGACAGTAAGGATGAGGAAAGAAAAAGCAGCAGTTCCCCCTATGTTGTTCCGGCGCAGTATATGACATTGCTAAATCAGCCCATTCACAATTCTACTGCGCATAAGATCAGGTTAATATCCCCCCTTTGGGACAGGCCGAAAGACACTTCAGTCAGTAACACTGTCCTGATGGGGTGGCCGCTGTGATGATGAGCCGCTGGAGATAAAGGGTTAAAAAACAGTCACATCTTACAACCAGTGTAGGAAGCAGCATAGCTCTTGAAACTGAGCTTCTTACAATATAAATTAAAACAATGCAGAGAACTATGTAAAAGGTACACAAAACATCGAAAAGGTAGGACTTACGTATGTACCATGACACCTACAAGACGATATTCAAGGGCATCATTTAATATAGTGAAGTGTTGTAAAATTAGAGCTTTGTATTCAAGGAACTCTCTGAATCCCCTCCGTTAAAAAAAAAAAAGATGTTAACTGCCCAAAAACTTTGATCCGCAAAAAAAGAAAAGAGGACAACTTTGACATATCAGAGAATTCTGGAACTCTGTTATGGTAGGCCTTTTTGTGGGGGGGGGGGGGAAGTGGTTTGCGGCACTCACAAATGCATAAGGTCATATGAGCATGCGGGAATATTCAACATTTTCAGCTAGTAGGAAGTAGGAAATTTTGAATTTTTCCCTGGGTGGCAGCCGAAGCATGGTATGCCTAAAAGTTTTCCTTCCACTGCATAAAGCATTACTATTCATTTTTTCAAAAACTGATGACAAAGTACTTTTCAAATAAATAGAAAGTTCTTTATATATATATATATATATATATATATATATATATAAATATATATATATATATAACATGAGATCCACACCTACCGCAGCGTGCGAAATCCTTGCAAATGTTGAACCCCTGGGAATCCGCAGAGATTTATATATATAGCAGTTTTGGAGCTACATGAAAGAACTAAAAGAATGTGGCCCAACCACCCAAACAGGAAATTAGTAGAAACATGGAAACCAAAGAAACGAATTCAACAAAAGTCAATCATGCATCACATCACAGAACTAATGGAGAGTCACCATCTGCCACAAAACAGAAAATAAACCAAAAGAGTCAACCAAAACATCCCTCCCCACCTTTCTTTAAAAAAGCCAATCATTACAACATCTCTCAAAGACAATAGCACAAAATCTTCAGACCCAGTGACGCTGATGCTTGCATCACATCAAACAATCGACAGCTATTCAGACGACTGGATACACGTCTATACGGACGGCTCAGCATTCAAAGGCACAACCAAAGCCGGATATGGAATACTAATACATGACCCAGATGGAAGTTCTAATGAGATCTCTGCAGCCTGTGGAGAGAAATGCAGCAACTACGATGCAGAAATGATGGCAATTGAAACAGCACTGTACCTTCTCCGCACAGTTTTTGACACTCATCCTGGAAAAGCACAGAGTATTGTGATTTTCACTGACTCACTATCAGTATTACAAGCCATAGAAAATGACCATCATCTAAACCAAGATTTGACCCATATACTGTTTGGATCCCATCATCTGAAAACATCCTGTGGCATCAACCTAGTAATGCAGTGGGTCCCCGGACACTCAGACATACCTGGAAATGACAGTGCAGACACACTTGCCAAACGGGGATCTAGACAGGATCAACCCAACACTCCAACTTCATACAACACTGCAAAACAAATCATCAAAAGCAACAACAAACAAGATTGGATGAACAGATGGGCCCTGGGAAAGACAAGCAGAGCAGTTTTCAAACATATGACCACAACAAAAAGGAATGACAATATCAACCGCCTTCAGAGAAAGAAACAGACCACGATCTTCCGCCTACGAACAGAACATATACAGCTCAACTTCCACCTGAACAGAATAAACCCGGAACTTCCCCCAATGTGTCCCTTGTGTAACTATGCATATGAGACTGTGGAGCATCACCTGTTCCACTGCACAGCCCTAAATGACATCCAGGCTACCCTTCTCCCTCCGAGACCTAACATTGACAACACACTCTATGGAACATTACATCAACTGCAGCAAACCTGCACTTATCACTACATGGCATTGGACAGAAGGGCGAGAGCCCAGCTGTTGCTGGATCGATAACAACAACAACAACATATATATATATATATGTAATGTCTCACGACGCACTGGAATCAGGTGCTCATACATTTTTGGGCACATGTGGAGTTATTGGTTTCATCTTAAAGCTTGGTCATGAGTCCTGCTTCCGATGAAAAATATATCTTTCAATCTAGAATGTAAAATTCTAGATATTTGCGATAGAAGAAAGTAAGGTTTCAGAGTCAAAATAAGGGAGAAAATGACCGCCAAAGATTGATTACTTCCATAGCTTTACGAGTCCTTCGAAACAGAAAATTAATTTTTTTTGGTGTCATTAATCAACATTTTTCAGTCATGTACACAGCGAAATGTGTTTTTTAATGGACATAAAAGGTGTTAAGCAAAAAAAAAAAACCCCAAAAATCCACTAAATAAATTGCCAAACTAAGAGAAAAATGATGTTTTCTTTGATTTCACCATTTTGACAAGCGTTTGGTTTCACTACGACGCTTCCCATGCTGTATTTTCTTCCCAACACAAAGCCCGTTTTCACTGTCGTATTCAAAAGATCCTTCCTTTGGACCTGGACCCTAAAAGCTATACATAGTGCAGTTCCCTTACACTGCCAGATTTTCTTCGACTTAACCCTTAACCAGGTGCTCAATTTAAAAAAGTAGCTAGCTAAAAAAAAGTAGGGGAAAAAAGGGGGGACAGGGTTTTATTTTCATCCGGTTTACTGCTGTTTTCAGATAATTAACCATTTTTTTCTATTTAAGTGAGCTCTAGTGCATCGAGGAGCAGTAGTGATAAATAAAAAGAAACGCACACCAAACAAAATATTACAGTAACCACCCTTTATACTCTTGAAAACCTCACCTTACGCCTATTGGGAGAGTTATATCTGGACGTCTGAGGATATAACGTTCCTCGTCACTAGACAATACCACAGTATCATTCCACTCTGACCCACAGTAGGACGCCAGCACACCAGGGCCTGTGGACAAAGACAGAGAGAGAGAGAGAGATATTGAGAGAGATATTGAGAGAGATATTGAGAGAGAGAGAGAAAGAGAAAGAGAGAGAGAGAGGAGAGAGAGAGAGAGAGAGAGAGAGAGAGAGAGATTGAGAGAGAGAAAAATATTGAGACAGAGAGAGAGAAAGACAGAGAGAGAGAGACAGACAGAGAGAGAGAGAGAGACAGAGAGACAGAGAGACAGAGACAGAGACAGAGACAGAGACAAAGAGACAGAGACAGAGAGACAGAGAGACAAGAGAGAGAGACAGAGAAACAGACAATTTCAATTTTTGTAAGAATTTTACAGCACTTGCAACACAAAAAGATCATATACATATAAGTCCTGAAGATAGTAGATATTACAAGATAGTAATATAAGCACAAAAAGGGAGGCGAGAACGGGACAATATATATTTGATAAGAAAGAAGGAGCGAACCACACCACACCAGAGGACCTGTCAACCACCCACAGAAAAAACAGCAGAGAGGTTATAAATGTACAGCAGCCTCAGAGAACAAGTAACTTCTCTGGTTTCAACCTCTTTTAAGCTAAAGACAAACAAAACTGACACACTAGCAATCATTTTGTTTAGTTTGATTCAAGAGAAGCACACACCAACGCAACATCAGCTGGGTTTTTTTTCTTGTTTTTTTTTTAGTAGAGGTTTTTTACGGCACTCGCAACTGCATAAGGTCATATGAGCGCCAGAAGATTAGAGGTGTTACAAGAGAGTTGCAAACATAAAAAAGAAGAAGGGTAGATAAGGACGATAGATGTTTGATAGGAAAGAAAAAGCAAACCACACCAGAGCACCCATCAACCACCCACCAACATCAGTGTGTAATGAGAAAGCAAGATATATACATACAGACAGAAAAAAAGCAGGAAGGAAAAGAAGTAGGAACTAGCAATGATATGAACAAAAATGTACAGATGTCTACCCTGAAGAAATACTCAAAAGTATGTAAATTAGAATGTATTTACAGTGTGTTGTTTTTTTACCCATACTAAAACTGAAATACATAATAAATAATAAAACACTCTCCCACACTTTTACCCCCAACCTTCCTTCCAAATACAGAAAAAAAGAAAGAAAATCCTCGAAATCACTCATTTCTCTAGGACAAACCCTCAAGAAAATTAAAGTCCCAGCCATTTTTCTGTAAAATAAAAAGAAAAAGTTAATAAAGTAGTCTCCGCCTAAGATCCCACCGCTTACGATCCCGGTTCGCTTAAGATCCCGCTGTTTTAAGAAAACAGAATTTTTACTATACAAAAGTCACCCCTAAGATCCTGCTCTGATTCACTCTGAAGGTCTACATTCGGCTAAGATCCCGCATTTCAGATCATAATTTGCGGAACAAAAAGTTGAGATCAATAAACTGTCCGTCGTGTCAAAGATCAGCCACTATCGTGAATGTGATCACGTACACGTTGTAAAACTGGATGAAGCGATACAATGTTTGCCTCCGACAGGATCACACCGGGGTGTGAGCTGACCGACGCGTTTGTATTCCCCACGCATCACACTCACACCTGAGCTCTCCCCCTAAACATACATCACTCGCTGGGTGGGTAGGGCCTACATGTTCTTTCCAGGTGGGATCACATCGAACCGTGAACTCTTCCCTGACCATTGCAGTAGGCGTTGATTGCAGCAGTTGTCTCTACGCCCGAATTTGCCAGACAGACTGAATTTTAATTGGAGTGTTCACGACGTAATGGTGTGTAACAACAAAGGCGTTTGGGGAGGGCGACTCGGTCAGAGATGGAAAGCTATAAATTTTCGACAGGTACAGGGGAGGGGCAACTGAATAAGCGTAGATCTTGAGACTCAGGATAATAAGTGAAAATGGCACGCCTCATGGCACTATGCACTGTGAAAGGCCATCAAGGTTAACCACTCTTTGCTCGCCATATGTCATAAACCCACCAAGGGGTCACGTCAGTTCATTTTAAGGTGGAGGGAGACCATTTTACTGATTGTAAAAGCCTTAACATGGGTCCCCATAGATTCTTCCCTGGGGTCATCGGTTAAGATCCCAGTTCGCCTAAGATCCCGCATTTCTTTGCTCCAGAGCACCGGGATCTTAGGCGGAGACTACTGTAATTTATATATATATTATTATATATATAAATATATGTATATATATATTATACTTTCCTAAAACCTAAGGTCTAAGGTAAAACAAAAAAGCAAGAACTGTTTTCTCCGACAGCTATAATAACTTAGAACAAATGCCAGAGACTACTGAGGTTCTGCCAACAGCCATCATAGCCTATAAGTGAAAAATCAAAGAAAGACAATTATTATAACAATTTAAAGAAACATAAGATATTGAATGAAGACTTTCACACATATATATATGTTATTATATATATATAACATATATATATACAATATAACATATATATGTATATGTGTGTCATAGAAGAAAAATGAGAAACTCCAGTTTGTTTTATTACCCACTCTGAAAAACAGGAGCAAAGTTACTCCTTTTTCTTACAGCCACTATGATTTGTGACTTGTCTGTATTGTAGCCTTACCAGAAATTGAGGAAACGGTCATCACCAGAAAAGACAAGAAGGCAAACTTCCCACCAACGGAGGCTTCAAATGGGTTCGCCATTATTGCAAGTTCTTTCTTATCCCTCCCGCACTTTGGGAATATCTATAGTTGCCTCTTCCTGAAATAAAATGATAAAATTTTAAACATAGTTAATGTGATTTTAAAAATACACCAAAAAAAGCCTTAACGAGCAGCAGAAATATAATTAAAAATAACAGTGACAAATGAATAATAACAAATAACCGCGCACAACAAAAGTGAGGTACCTTTATTCTCCTCATAGAATGACAAAACCTCAAGTTCCCTCTGTGCCTGTGTCTTCACAAACGTGGTAAAGACGCACAACACAAGAAGAGGAAGGCCATGACTTACATTAATAAGTTTAAAAAAAAAAAAAAACCCAGTGTGGTATGGTATGAGAAAGAACTGCAAATTTTAATATGCGGAAGGACTTCCGTAACGAGCGACCACCCCAACAAACATATAATATTATAAAGAAGAGACCTCTAACCTTAACCCAAACCCAAGGACTTTCGTAACGAGCGACCACCCCAACAAACATAATATTATAAAGAAGAGACCTCGAACCCTAACCCAAACCCAGCACTCCTGTAGGACAATTGCGGTCCCATTTATTGTCTGATTACCAGATTGGCTGTTCCAACAGTTTGGTTGCCTCAATTTTATAAATTTTTCGTTTTTGTTTCTTGTGTTTTTTTGTTGTTGTTTTTTTTTGGGGGGAGGACTTTCGTTTGCACCCGCCACTTAAGTACAAGTTATCATGAACAAATGGAGAGCGTCCATTAAGTTTTTATTTCTAGACTAGTATTAATTTGCCTAGCTTACTGAAACCTTCCGCCTTCACTTCCACAATGGCCGTCATGAAAACAAATGGGACTGTTATTTTACAGGAGTGCCCCAAACCCTAACCTACCCCTACCACTCTATTCTACTCTCACGCTACTCTGTCTCATAGATATTTTAATTAATAACGAGGCCTTTTAATAAGAAAGTGGCTATTCTCACCCGCCCGGAAGTTCTCGCAAGATCAACTCCTCCCCTCTTCTCTCTCTCTCTGTCTCTTTCTGTATACTGTCTATCGGTGTGGACGATCATATTGACCAAAACAAAGTTAAAAAATGATGTTAAAACACAAAAGTAAATTAATTTGGTTGTCTACAAAGATGCTACGGCTATTTAACTTTTCGAATCGAGCCGAACTACGCGGGCCACCATTTTGTTTTGCCCGGAAATTCTCGCGCTACTCCTCTCTCTCTTTCTCTCTCTCTCTCCACTGCCCACAGACAAAAATGTACGCTTTTACTTTTAGTAGGCTACAGTTGTAATGGAACGTTTGTTCACGGCACAGAATTCTACAATTTTTCTGTTATCACAGTGTAGAATTCTGTGGTTTAGGGTGAACGCAAAATTTGGTGAACGCGCACCGGGTGAGAATAGCCACAAGACTCACCTGCACTATTCAGTCTATTCTCACTCCGGGTGAGAATAGAGGTGGCCTTTAATAATGTTATGACATTAAATTTAAATCTTTTTTTTTAATTCAGGAGCAGCCGAAACAGTTTTTAAAATTATAGGCAGAGGTTTCAGGCTAGGGCCTTGTTTCCTAGATTTACATAATTAAATCTCGCAGGCAGGTCACACCGACTGAATTTAATCTTCCAGATGCCAGATCATACAGACCTAAATCCATAATCCATGGACCATGGATGAGGATGGCATGACTACACCTACTTTGAGGAGGAAGGAGAAAAAACATAGTGGAGCTGCCTACCTTCGAACTAACAAGGTGGGGGTTAAAACAGTTTTAAATTAACCAAAACAGCAGGCATTTTAAAAAAGATCTTGGTCCTTGGCTGGAGCCTGGAGCGATGATGAGCAGCTGATTCTCAGGATTCTAGGCTAGACTCTAGTCTAGATCTAGATTAAGTAGGGCTATCTACACACTAAGCAGTCTGAACACACACTGCTACGTTACAGTTCAACATACGGCCAAGATTTGCTTTGGCTAAGGGCTAAAGAAAGCAACCCAAAAAAAAACCCAAACACAACCAGGACACCCACTCCTGAGGCTGAGTCACGACACAACACTGAACAGTCACAGAGTGAGTTCAGAACCGGCCGGGCCGATGATAATGATAGGCCTAGCAAACCACCAGACTGCAAGGCCAGAACGAACACCAGCGAATCAATAAATCTGCAGGTACTTTCGTGGAATAGTTCCCATAAAGTAAAGCCGTTACTTGAATTACTAATCAAATTAAAAGTCAAAATTAACTATGAAACCAGACCTTCACGGGGCTGAACTCATTGCTTGCCCAGTGTCCACTAAAATTTCCGCGCCGTATTTTTAGATTTTACATGCTAGCCTAACCTTGACCCTTGACCCGAACCGATTCGCGATTGTGTTTTTCAGGAAATAATCGTTTCAGATACTCGAGTAGTCTTACGACTCCCTATGATACGAATACTCGACTTTTTGTTCTCATAATATATAAAATAATTATCATTATTATGTAGACCTGCCGGTAGAGCTATCGTAGGCATATTAATGATTGCCAATGGCTCATTATTCAGGTTCTTTCTGGTTCAGTTTTACTACAAAGCAGAACTCTATTCTCAAAACCGATTTTATCGGCGCTTTTGACTCGTAAACATGCTAGGGCCTTATAGCTATAATTATGAAGGCCTGTATCTATTGTTAAACATTTTCTTCCTTGTTGTAATATAATTGTATGCCTTATATTTTGTTCTTGTTATCGAAATTAGTGATCCAGGCTATTGCCCACTGGTTTCTACAAGCACAAATTTCTGAAGGCAAATCTGAAAAGAATTCTGGAGAAAATATATTGCTAGTCTTTTATGACATATCATCTTAAACTTAGAGTGTCACATCTGACTAAGACATTGGCGATCATGATTCTCCATTCACTTCTCTGATCGGATGCCCTTTTTTCAAAAAAGAAAAAATAAAGAAAACAAAAATACCCCCCCCCCCCAACCACCAACAACACCATCAGGCCTATCCCTGTGTTTCCGACACACATTTGTTCTTCATCATCATCTGCCTCTTTCACAGTGGCATTGGGAAACCAAGCTATAGGCTGCCAAAAAGGGACATCTCCATCACCTGCCTCTATTCTGTGCAATCTTTTCTCCCTCCAGCCCAGCTAGTGCCACAAGGCCTATGCCTGATATAATCTTCCTTCAGATCTCGTCACGGGAGGATCTCGGCTTTCCTCTCTTTCGCCTCCCCTGGGGATACGATCTTCGGTTTTGCCTTGTTACATGGTTTAGATTTGTTTTGATAGGTGTTTTATGGTGCTCGCAACTGCATCAGGTCATTTGAGAGCACGGGACACATTGAACATTTTCAGTTTGGAGGAAATTTGTGAGGCAGCGTGGTGGAATCAGGCCCTCGTCAAAATAGTCAAAATAATCAAAATGAAGAAACTTGCATTTTTCCGAAGGTTTGTGAATTTTTATAGAATTTTTGTTTTTTGGCTCAACACCTTTCAAGCCCATTAAAGAACTCATTTCGAGGTGAATTTTTCTGAAAAAACGTTGATTAAAGGCACAAAAATTGTAAAATCTTAGTTACCACGGACTCTTAAGCTAAGGAAATAACAAATTTTTGGCGGCCATTTTCTCTCTAATTTTACCTCGGAAAATAGGTGACCCCTACCTCCTTCTTTCACAAAAATATCTCTACTTGTATTCAAGATAGATGGATATTTTTTTCATCCAAATAATAACAAGTGAACAAGCTTTAAGATGATACCTAAAACTCTACAAGCCCAAAAATTGACGAGAGCCTGATTCCACCACGCTGCCTCACATTTATTCATTTTGCCCGGGTGGCGACCGAAGCCTATTACATACTCTTATCGATTTTAGGACCGCATAGGGATTTTTAACGTTCGCAACATGCACATATTAGACCTCCGAGATTTTTCACCCTTATCCGAGCAGACCAGCTTTCAGCCACACGCCTGACTGAAAGACAGCAGTAAGAAGGAGCCAAGTAGTAGTAGAATGGCTGCAGAAAGAGTCAGGCGCCCATAGCTAAAGGGGAAAAGGGGGGGGGGGTGAAGAACAGAAAGTGGAGACGAAAGCAGAAGACAGAACATGATAAGATAGCAGGAATAAAAAGGAGATGAAAGGAGACAATTTTAGATAAGAGCCAGATAGAGGGCTGTAGCCAGATACTTTGTTTTCAAGGCCACGAGTCGGGCGATCGGTTTATTAAAGAACCGACCCCCAATGGGCACTGGGTTTAATCAAGCATTAGCGGTTTATTTAGGTGATGGTCAATTTTTGAGCATGTAAAGTTATAGGTATCATCTGAACGTGAAAGCCTGTTCATTTGTCTTGCTTTTGACGATAAAGATTATAATTGGGAACAGTCCAACATACGGGTGAATTAGCCTACTTTTTGTGGTTCCGTTGTGGTGTCAAGACGTTCTGTGGGGTGTTGACGTTTGGGGGAAAGATGCTGTCGATCTATCTTTTAAAAAAAATTAGTGAGCAATGTGTAGGTTAGGTCATTGTATATGCCCTAAGGGTCCAATTGTTAAACGGTTCTAAAATCTCTGGGTCATTATATATTTGTTTTTGTTTTGTTTGCTTGCTGGCCTACATAAGACCTTAGCAGTTGCGAGCACCGTAAAACCTTATACTACTACTGGCCTACAGGAGTTCCATGCAAAGTTGCGTGCACATCGGCAAATAAATGAGCTACACTTTTGTTGTTGTTGGTGCTTATACTTGTTTTTACGTGGACATACGAAAGTGAACAGGCTTAGCAGACAACTCTGTAGGCTGTAGGCCCTTGCATTGTGATCGAAAAGGGTTCTGTTTTTGTTTCTAGAACAGCGACGAAATAGAATCCGAATTGTCACGTACCATCGGTCCCCTTGCAAATTGAAATTTAAGTTTGATACAATAGTGGGGATGAGGCAGATAGATGAGCGTTGTTTTGTTTTTAAAAAAAAAGGAAATCTAAGAGGTAGCCTCAGTCTGTGTACAGAGCGAGAGACCTACTATAAGTACGTTGAAATGGTCATTGAGTTGGAAACAACACCATTACATGATATAGTAGTACTGCTGGTTGTCTTGCCCGAGCCCGTCGAAGTGCGTGTGCTCAAAACTCAAAGCCAAAAGCTAAGAAAACTCGAGCTTTTGTTCGGATACTTGTATTTGACCTATTGTATTCGAACGTACCGAACATTGCGAACAACAGGCTCATTCATTCATTCCTCCGGCGGGACCATGATAATGATAGCCTACCGGTAGCCTTTTGTTAATGCGGTCGGTCGCCGGGGATATTGACCTGTAGTGATCTTACATCATAGAGTTGTCTCCTTTGTAGACATCTGTTTTGCTTACAATTTACAAACACATCGGGTCGGAGAAAAAGGAGTGGTGGTTGTGTTTTAGTCAATGTTGGCAGCAGACAGCGTATAGGGCGAGTTCGGTCACTGGTTAATCTCAGGTAATCGACCGGTCAAACAGGGTCGCTCTGTCTTTGTAGAGAGCGCAGCCAGTGACCCGTAAATAGGCGCCTAATCCTCCCATAGTTGCAGTAGGTCTACTTCCCAATAATCATTATAATAATAATAATGTTTAACATGTAGACGGAAGGTTATTGCATAAATATATTTTACAATAGTTGGTGGGTGCCCCCCCCCCCCCCCCTCTCCCCAGAGCTAAAGGTTAGAGATGGGCCTTCCTGTCCTTGTACTCCATTCTCCCTCTTGTTCTTCCACCATCATTCCTTTCTGTCCCTGTACCCTTGTCTCTCCATCCTCGCTCCTCTTGTTCTTCCACCATCATTCCTTTCTGTCCCTGTACCCTTGTCTCTCCATCCTCGCCCCTCCCCCCTCCCCCTCCTCTTGTTCTTCCACCATCATTCCTTTCTGTCCCTGTACCCTTGTCTCTCCATCCTCGCCCCTCCCCCCTCCTCTTGTTCTTCCACCATCATTCCTTTCTGTCCCTGTACCATTGTCTGTCCATTCTCGCCCCCCTCCCTAATTTCCTCTTGTTCTTCCTCCGACATCTTTTCTTTCTGTCCCAGTACAAGTCTCCTTAAGTCTTTTTCTTGTTCTTCCATCATCTTTTCTTTCTGTCCCTCCTGTACCACTGTCTGTCCATCCATGTCTCCCTCATACTCTTATTCTTCCACCATCTTTATTTTCCCTTTGACAAATTCATTTTTATTCTTTGAAAATACACCTACCTGTATCATTTCTATCTGTATGATATCAACGAAAGTGTAATGGAAAGTTTTGAAGTTATTTTTTCATAGCTGAAGTAATTCACACACACACACACACACACACATACACACACACACACACACACACACACACACACACACACACACACACGCACGCACGCACGCACGCGCGCGCGCGCGCACACACACACAGCTTCTTTATTTCTTCTTCTTCTTCTTCTTCTTCTTCTTCTTCTTCTTCTTCTTCTTCTTCTTATTATTATTATTATTATTATTATTATCAATAACATTACTATTATTACGACGACACTGTCCAAGAGAACTACCTGCCCCAGACGCCGAGTTAGATATTTTGGACGTGTTTAGTATAATTTAGTAATAAGTTGCCCCACGAATTTTTTACCACAATATAATGATTGGGATCAGCTCGATCGGATCAATCCCGACCATGGTCGGCTCGCCGCTTCGATCCTTGTGAACCACGATCGTGGTCAGCCCACGTGTGTGATATAAGAATTGCTGTTTGTAAGAAACAGATCTCAAACGACATAAAGTCTACATCTACTTTGATATAGCTTTTCACTTGGACTCAGTACTAGTACTCAGTCAGTACTCACTCAGTGACCACCTTCACTAATAAAGTAAGCTTACTTTTTGAGATGTCAAGTGGATGCATGCCCACTCTCTAGATAAGTATTTCATGACAGAAACAGCCCTAAAATTAGCAATAATATGAAAGAGACAGTGGACTTTATAATTACTCTTTTCATGAAAACAATTTACTTTACATAACAGCAATTCGTATAAATTATAATTTCTAAAACTATTTTAATTTTCATCAAACTGTTAAAAATTTTACAAAACTTTTTGAAAAATAATATAATAATTTGGTTGGCAAAGCATTTGCACCGCATTCCTATCTCTGAAAGAAAAAACCGGCAAGCAATTGCATTTACAAAATATTTCTAGGATTGTGTCCCTTTAGCAAGTTCCACAACTCCGGACGTTAAGTAATTTTATTTTTGGATGGATTTTTTCGAGTTTGTTTTTGTTTGATTTTTTGTTTTTTTAAGTTTCCATCTCTGAGGTTTGGGGATGGGGGGCGGGAGCGGGAGTGGGGTGGCACAGCTAGAATTTATATTTGAAAGTTGTTCAACTTACAATGTCGCTGACTTCTCAGGATGCTTAGATCTGATGCTCTCCGGCACCTGAGAGCAGTGAGTTAATGTAAATCTATACCATTATAATAATAAATATACCACATACACCATAAATACATACACACACAGGCAATATATATATATTGTGTATGTGTGTATGTATTTATGGTGTACGTGGTCTATCTATTATTATAATGGTAGATCTATAGATCTACATTAACTCACTGCTCCAAGGTGCCAGATCCGGAGAGCATCAAATCTAAGCATCCTGAGAAGTCAGCGACATTGTAGGTTGAACTTTCAAATATAAATTCTAGCTGTGCCACCCCACTCCCGCCCCCGCCCCCGCCCCAACCCCCAAACCTCAGAGATGGAAACTAAACAAAAAACAAAAAACAAAACCAAAAACTTGAAAAAAATCCACCCAAAATAGAATTACTTAACGTCCGGAGTTGTGGAACTTGTTAAAGGGACACAATGTAAATGCAATTGCTTGCCGGTTTTTTTCTTTCAGAGATAGGAATGCGGTGCAAATGCTTTGCCAACCAAATTATTATATTATTTTTCTAAAGGTTTTGTAAAATTTTCAACAGTTTGATGAAAATTAAAATAGTTTTAGAAATTACAATTTATACGAATTGTGGTTATGTAAAGTAAATTGTTTTTATGAAAAGAGTAATTATTAAGTCCACTGTCTCAACCATCTGTACGCTAACCTAAGGGCTGTTTCAGTAGGATTTAAACAATCTAGAATTTACAAACTTATCTAGAGAGTGGGCATGCATCCACTTGATATCCCAAAATTTAAGTATATGAGTAGGGTTGAGCAATGAGTATCTATATGACTGAGTTCTTATTAGTGTATTAGGCTATTACTAGATTTCAATTAACTTAATAATTAATCAGCAATTCTCCCTCCATCATTTCCCACACATATTTCGCTTACCCGTATGTGGCCTACGTCACACACAGCTCATCAATGACACTTTTTAACGACAAAACTTGTTATAAGAAATTTACTTTGATATAGGTCTATCTACAGAATCTAGTAAACACTTTTTTTGCACTAAAGGACACTAAAGGTTCTCCAAACAGGCGTTCAATAGGCCTAAGCATAATGTCGCGATTTTTTTTAAAATTGCAGATTTAGATCTAGTTTTAAAAGTGATATTCCCCCATCTGTAAACCTTTCAAAATGTTTAGAAACCACCGACTTGGATTTTTTATTACTATTTTTAAAGGAATTTTCTAGAATACAGTTATCTAGAGCTAACAGGTGTTTATACAAAAATATTGATCTGTTAAGACAAATTGATACAAGACATTGTGCTAAAGCTGGGTAGTCTATGTTCGATAATCGAGGAGATATTTGGCAATAAATTGCGCCTCGAATCTTTGACCACAATATAATGATCCTGTGTATGTACCGAAATAACGGTTTTCAAGACAGGACCCAACCACAGAAATTTTCTTATTACCGGATCAAAATGTTTCGAACATAAATTTATGTTTAGTCACTGGCCTGCAGAGGTACCATTCAAAGTTCCTTTGGCATAGGTAAAGTGAACAAGCTACAATACATGAGTTGATTAGGCCTAGATCTAACGGTCAAGAATTGACATAAATTATTGTTCGCTTTTTATCCAAGGACTTGGCCGAAAAATGAAAATTCCGCAATCAATGGAACTTATACTTAAATATCTTTTTAGCTGGTGAATCAATGTCAACCATACTTTGAACGTGGGTGGTTGGTGAGTGCTCTGGGGTGGTTTGCTTCTTCTTTCCTATCAAACATCTATTGTCCGTATCTCCCCTTCTTCTTTTTTATGTTTGTTACTCTCTTGTAACACCTCTAATCTTCTGGCGCTCATATGACCTTATGCAGTTGCGAGTGCCGTAAAACCGCTACTAAATACTAACTAATACTTTGAACAGCAGTTTTTTATCAATTTAGTCTTAACTTAAACATATTTTTGAACAACTATTGAGGCTAGATTAAGAAACTTTTCTTCATAATTTTATATAAAATACTGCAAATCTCTTTCTCGCGGAAAATGAAATTATTCACAGCACTTTCTGTATCTCGCACACATTTTGCCTACGCGTATGGCCTAGCCTACGTCACAGCTCACCAATAACACTTTAAAGTGGCAAAACTAAATATATTATGTAATTTTATAGGGAACACTAAAAGAAAAAAACATGCATTCAATAAACATTGACATCTAAATCCAATCTCGCAATAAGAAAAATACTATGGCAACATCTCTATACCCTGCCACATAAACAGAACCAGTAGATACAAAGATATTTCAGTCACTTTGCGATCATAATCTGGACATTCATAAGTTAATTAATTTCATGAAAGAGTCATTATAAAGTCAGATGTCTCATCTGTTGACAGGACTGTTTCTGTCAAGTTACTAATTTACTTATCTAGAGAGTGGGCATGCATCCTCTTGATATCCAAAAAACTAAGCTTTGGCCTATAAGTTCTCATTTTTCTTATATTCATTTCCCATTTCGAAATGTCCCACACATATTTCGCTTACGTAGATCTATGATGTGTCCTGCGTCACACACAGCTCACCAATGATACTTTTTCACGGCAAAACTTGTTACAAATATCTATAGAAGCTAGTAAACACTTTCTTTTCTTTCTTTTTTTTTTCACTAAAGGACGCACTAAAAGACACCAAAGGTTCTCAAAATATGCATTTAATAGGCCTAAGCATAATGTCGTGATTTTTAAAAAAAAGGCAGATTTACTTTTAAAAGTGATATTCCCCCTGCTGTAAACCTTTTAAAATCTTTAGAAACCACCGAATTTGATTTCTTATTATTATATTTAAAGGAATTTTCTAAAATACAGCTAGCAGGTGTTTATACAAAAATATTGATCTGTTAAGACAAATTGATGCAAGGCATTGTGCAAAAGCTGGGTAGTCTATGTTCGATAACTGAGGAGGTATTTGGCAATAAATTGTGCCACGAATTTTTGACCACAATATAATGATCCTGTGTATGTACCGAAATAACGGTTTTTAATATAGGACCCAAACAGAGAAACAGACTCACAACCCCAATAGAAACTACATTCTAACCTGCTCTAACGGCAGGCTGTCCGAGACATTTATCTGTATTAGAAAAGAAAAAAACTCTTTAAAAAACACCCTAAACATTTTCCACTTCACCCTTAGTGATTTTCTGGATTATTATTATTATTATTATTATTATTATTATTATTATTATTATTATTATTATTATTATTATTATTATTATTATATTATTATTATTATTATTATTATTATTATTATTATTATTATTATTATTATTATTATTAATAACATTACTATTATTACGACGACACTGTCCTAGAGAACTACCTGCCCCAGACGCCGAGTTAGATATTTTGGACGTGTTTAGTATTTAGTAATAAGTTGCCCCACGAATTTTTTACCACAATATAATGGTTGGGATCAGCTCGATCGGATCAATCCCGACCATGGTCGGCTCGCCGCTTCGATCCTTGTGGACCACGATCCCGGTCAGCCCATGAGCCCACGTGTGTGATATAAGAATTGCTGTTTGTAAGAAACAGATCTCATATGACATAAATAAAGTCTACATCTAGCCTACTTAGATATAGTTTTTTAATTGGACTCAGTACTCACTCATTGCCCGCCCACCTCTACTAGGGCCTAATAAAAATAAGCTTACTTTTTACTTTTTGAGATGTCAAGTGGATGCATGCCCACTCTCTAGATAAGTATTTCATGACAGAAACAGCCCTAAAATTAGCAATGATGCGAAAGAGACAGTGGACTTTATAATTACTCTTTTTATGAAAACAATTTACTTTACATAACAGCAATTCGTATAAATTATAATTTCTAAAACTATTTTAATTTTCATCAAACTGTTGAAAATTTTACAAAACTTTTTGAAAAATAATATAATAATTTGGTTGGCAAAGCATTTGCACCGCATTCCTATCTCTGAAAGAAAAAACCGGCAAGCAATTGCATTTACAAAATATTTCTATGATTGTGTCCCTTTAGCAAGTTCCACAACTCCGGACGTTAAGTAATTTTATTTTTGAGTGGATTTTTTCGAGTTTGTTTTTGTTTGTTTTTTTTGTTTTTTTAAGTTTCCATCTCTGAGGTTTGGGGATGGGGGCGGGGGCGGGGGCGGGGGCGGGGGCGGGAGTAGGGTGGCACAGCTAGAATTTATATTTGAAAGTTGTTCAACCTACAATGTCGCTGACTTCCTCAGGATGCTTAGATCTGATGCTCTCCGGCACCTGAGAGCAGTGAGCTACTGAATATATATATATATATCTAGTAATAAAAAAGTTTCTCAGTTTGGGTCCTATATTAAAAACCGTTATTTCGGTACATACACGGTATCATTATATTGTGGTCAAAAATTCGTGGCGCAACTTATTGCCAAATACCTCCTCAGTTATCGAACATAGAATACCCAGCTTTTGCACAATGTCTTGTATCAATTTGTCTTAACAGATCAATATTTTTGTATAAACACCTGTTAGCTGTATTCTAGAAAATTCCTTATAAAATAGTAATAAAAAATCAAATTCCGTGGTTTCTAAAGATTTTAAAAGGTTTACAGCAGGGGAAATATCATTTTAAAAAGTAAATCTGCCTTTTTTTTTAAAATCACGACATTATGCTTAGACCTATTGAACACATATTTTGAGAACCTTTAGTGTCCTTTAGTCAAAAAAAAAAGAAAGTGTTTACTAGCTTCTATAGATATCTGAAGTAAATTTCTTGTAACAAGTTTTGCAGTGAAAAAGTGTCATTGGTGAGCTGTGTGTGACGCAGGACACATCACAGATCTACGTAAGCTAAATATGTGTGGGACATTTCGATTTGGGAAATGAATATGAGAAAAATGAGAACTTATAGGCACAAGCTTAGTTTTTTGGATATCAAGTGGATGCATGCCCACTCTCTAGATAAGTAAAATAGTAACTTGACAGAAACAGCCATGTCAACAGATGAGACATCAGACTTTATAATTACTCTTTTCATGAAATTAATTTACTTATGAATGTCCAGATTATGATCGCAAAGTGACTGAAATATCTTTGTATCTACTGGTTCTGTTTATGTGGCAGGGTATAGAGATGTTGCCATAGTATTTTACTTATTGCGAGATTAGATTTAGATGTCAATGTTTATTGAATGCATGCTTTTTTCTTTTAGTTTTCCCTATAAAATTACATAATATATTTAGTTTTGCCACTTTAAAGTGTTATTGGTGAGCTGTGACGTAGGCCACACGCGTAGGCAAAATGTGTGCGAGATACAGAAAGTGCTGTGAATAATTTCATTTTCCGCGTGAAAGAGATTTGTAGTATTTTATATAAAATTATGAAGAAAAGTTGCTTAATCTAGCCTCAATAGTTGTTCAAAAATATGATTAAGTTTAAGACAAAATTGATAAAAACTGCTGTTCAAAGTATTAGTTAGTTTTAGTAGAGGTTTTATGGCACTCGCAACTGCATAAGGTCATATGATCACCAGAAGATTAGAGGCGTTACAAGAGAGTAACAAACATAAAAAAGAAGAAGGGGAGATACGGACAATAGATGTTTGATAGGAACGAAGAAGCAAACCACACCAGAGCACCCGCCAACCACCCACGTTCAAAGTATGGTTGACATTGATTCACCAGCTAAAAAGATATTTAAGGATAGGTTCCATTGATTGCGAAATTTTCATTTTTCGGCCAAGTCCTTGGATAATAAGCGAACCATAATTTATGTAAATTCTTGACCGTTAGATCTAAGCCTAATCAACTCAAGAATTGTAGCTTGTTCACCTACATATGCCACCGAAACTTTGAATGGTACCTCTGCAGGCCAGTGACTAAACAGAAATTTATTTTCGAAAAATTTTGATCCAGTAATAAGAAAATTTCTCTGGTTGGGTCCTGTCTTGAAAACCGTTATTTCGGTACATACACGGTATCATTATATTGTGGTTAAAAAATTCGTGGCCCAACTTATTGCCAAATACCTCCTCAGTTATCGAACATAGAATACCCAGCTTTTGCACAATGTCTTGTATCAATTTGTCTTAACAGATCAATATTTTTGTATAAACACCTGTTCGCTGTATTCTAGATAGAAAATTCCTTTACAAATACTAATAAAAAATCCAAGTTGGTGGTTTCTAAAGATTTTAAAAGGTTTACAGCAGGGGGAATATCACTTTTAAAAGTAAATCTGCCTTTTTAAAAAATCGCGACATTATGCTTAGGCCTATTGAATGAATGTTTTGAGAACCTTTAGTGTTCTTTAGTGCAAAAAAGTGTTTACTAGATTCTGTAGATAGGCCTATATCAAAAGTAAATTTCTTGTAACAAGTTTTGTCGTTAGCTGTGTGTGACGTAGGCCATATGGTACATACGTGTAGGCGAAATATGTGTGGGAAATGATGGAGGGAGAATTGCTGTTTCATTGGGCTATTTGAAATCAAGTAGATCTAATAGCCTAATCTACTGTTTGTGCTGCGAAGCTAATCCCTAGAGAGATCTGAGCGACAAAAGGCCATAGCCTAGCTCACCGCTCTCTTGGACGTCAGCATATGTGTGGTATTGGGCGGATGGCGGATCCGCTTGCGAGGGAAACTTTTTATTTATCAACATGTAATCACTGAGAAATTACAAATTAGATATTTGATCGCTTGTAAAGCTAATGAAAATTACTTATCATTACCAGAATATCTTTAAATGCAAGCAATAATAAAAATATTGTCTGACCAAAACTAGGATAGATAGAAATAATACTCTCATAGTAAATTATTTAACAGCGTTGAAAAACTTATTGATGTCTCTTTTTGAAATAAAATGTAAAATATTACCTTTTTTTTGCTGTAGCCATTTATTTTAATGATTATTTCCCTTGTAAATGAGTTTAAAAACAACAATATTGACGTTTTCCCTCCCTTGCTGGAGCTCCGGGATTTCCCGAATGAGGTCTCCTAGTCCCTAACCCATTTACTTGAATTACAATATTATTGTTATTATTATTGTTGTTGTTGTTGTTATCATTATTATTATTATTATTATTATTATTATTATTATTATTATTATTATTATTATTATTATTATTATTATTATTATTATCTTAGATCGAGCACTGTCATGGCCGCTGTTCTTTGAACTGTATAAAACTTTGGCTACGTTGGTGCACACCATGGGCGCGCAAAAGAAGGGCAAGACACCAGTCTCGTTATAGACGGGGGCGCCAACAACATTTTTAGGGTAACTAATGACTATAAATAGACATACGGGTCTTGAACATCTAGTTCTCACTGGCAAAACTGAGGGCAAGCCAGACAGGGGAAGGCCCAGAACAACATACTTGGGGAACCTAAACAAATGGGTAACAGGAAAAGATCAGGGAAACGTGGCTTTTTTTTAGAGCATCCGAGCAAAGGCATGAATGGAGAACCATGCTCGCCGATGTCTGTCGCAGATCTGGCGCTGGATGATAATGATGAGTATTACAATAGCGACTTTATGAAGAGACACTATACATTTTATATGTGAGACATTGTTTCTTGTAGTAAGGTTTTACGGCGCTCACAACTGCATAAGGTCATGTGAGGGAGCGCCAATTTAAGGGATGGAGGTCAACAGAGAAGTCCAAACGGGGAATCAGGCTTACTCTGCTCATCTCTCTAGCCTCAACAGCACAAAGTCTGCTTCGACTTTCAAGGCACCCCGGAAATAGCAGTTCAAAAGAGATTGACAAACATACAAAAAAAGTAGAGGGATAATGACGATAGTAAGGATGAGGACAGAAAAAGCAGCAGTTCCCCCTATGTTGTTCCGACACAGTTTGCGCATGCCATTAATAAACCAGCCCATTTACTATTCTACTGTGCATAATAACATGTTAATATCCACCCTTTTGGAATGTCCTAAAGACTGTAAGAGACATAAACATTTCACAAGACAGTCAGAGTGACACCCATGTAGTCTATAAGAATAATATTTTCACAACATAAGTAGGCCTATTTTAAAAGAACAGACGTAAAACGTTCATTTTCGTACAGTTTCACCAACGATTCTCTACTACTACTACTGCACACGATCTTTGGTTTCACCCCTTTTCTTTCCCCAAGAGTACAGTGTGTACCCTGTTTCACTACTCTGTCAAACTGGTTGTGCACAGGAGCCTCCACAGTTTTATTCTAGAGACGTTGGTTTTCAGCTTTAAACAGATCGCAATTTGTTTAACTCAACACAATACAGTGGAATCCTGTTATAACGAGAGGGAGGGGACCGGTACGAAATGTCCGTTATAGCAGGATTCTCGTTGTAAGGGATCCAGTAATACATTGAAAGGAAATAATAAAGTAGGCCTAATCTATGAGTTTGGTGTTCTGTTTATTTCTTGTTGTTATCCCCTCTGATGATGGCTTTGTTCAACATGTCTTCTAGGTCTTACTTGATCAAAAATTGAATCAAGTTTCTTTGTCTAGCGTTAGCGATGTTGACAGGTCAGCGTTGGTTATCAGAAAGAAAGTTCTCTAGGCTAACTCGCACGCTGTGTTGTCCCCCACGTTTATCTGATTGCGCTATAGCAGTATTTTATTTACAAAGATAAAGAAGGGGAAAAAAACCGGGGTTTTAGAATCATGTCTTTATAAAAGACTTCTCGTTACTTCAGGACTCGTTATAAGTGGACTCCACTGTAATAATAATAATAATAATAATAATAATAATAATAATAATAATAATAATAATAATAATAATAATAATAATAATAATAATAATAATAATAATAATAATAATAATATTAATAATAATGATGATGATAATAATAATAATAATAATAATAATAATAATAATAATAATAACAATAATAATAACAATAATAATAACAATAATGGTAATAATACTTTATAGCATAATTCATACTGCGCTTTTCCATTTTCAAAAAAAAAAAAAGAAGCTCAATGCACATTATATCGAAAAAGACATCACATTTTAAAAATTAATCGACTTGCGTGTACATAAGTAATGTATTATGCATATATAATATTTATGAGTTTATAAATTTCTATGAGAAAAACAGAGTCTCGCAGTGAGGTTGGAAATGTATTCACGAACAAACAACGCAATAAATATTCACGAACTGTCATAATAAACTTGAAACGTTAGTAACTAGAGTCATTCCAGCATTCGTTCTCTACAGATGGAAAAACATTTCCGTTCTCTCTCTCTCTCTCTCTCTCTCTCTCTCTCTCTCTCTCTCTCTCTCTCTTTCTCTCTCTCTCTCTCTCTCTCTCTCCCTCTCACTCTCTCTCTCTTTCTCTCATTCTCACTCGCTATTTCTTCAGTCATATACACCGGCATATTATATATGTACAGTACATCTTTATGACAGGTATGCATTTGAGAATAAAAAAATGCTTCAGCTAATTTTTGAAAATGTAAATTGTTGGGGCAGGTCTTATTTTATATCAGAGTTAGTTCTATACATGGGGACCAAAGAACAAAAAAGAACAGCTCGCCATAAAATTAATATGTTTTGTAATTAAACTTTTTCAATGGGTAGGAAATTTTGAATTTTGCCCGGATGGTGGCAGAAGCCTACTCTTATCGATTTTAGACCACCAATAGGGATCTTTAACGTGCGCAACTTGCACACGTGCCCTCCGAGATTTTTCGAGTTTGTCCGAGAAGGCTAGGTGTAGATATTTCCAACCAGAAGGTCAGGGGTGTAGCTGAAAGACAGCAGTGAGAAGGAGCCAAGGAGTAGCTGGAGAAAGGCTGGAGAAAAAGTCAGAAGCCATGAGGAAGGGGAAAATGAGGTGAGGGGGTGGATGCAGAAAGAGGAGACGAAAGCAGACGACAGAGCATTGCAAGAGAGCAGGAAAGAAGGTGGAAGGAGACAATTTTAGAGAAGAAAATGTTCTGTTGCTACCCGGATTCGAACCCGGGACCTTTGAATCAGAGGCCAACACCTTAATCTCAAGGCCACGAGAGTCCCCTGACGTAATTCCAGTTTAATACAGAAGGCGTAGTTTGACTCTATTTGGAACCAAATGAAGAATAAGGAGGGAAAGGTTGTTGGAGCCCCCGTCTATAACGAGACTGGTGGCTTGCCCTTCTTTTGCGCGCCCATGGTGTGCATCAACGTAGCCAAAGTTTTATACAGTTCAAAGAACAGCGGCCATGACAGTGCACGATCAAGGATAATAATAATTATAATAATAAATAGAGAGACCTCATTCGGGAAACCCCAGAGCTCCAGCAAGGGAGGGAAAACGCCAATATATCTAAGGGAAATAATCATTAAAATATATTGCTACTACAAAAAAACTATATTTTTACATTTTATTTGAAAAAGATCTACCAATAACTTTTTCAAAGCTGCAAGATTATTTACCAAGGGAGTATTTTAGTCTATTTATCTCAGTTTGCTTAGACAATATACTTTTTTAATTGCTTGCAGTTAAAGATATTCAGATATTTTGATAAGTAATTTTCATTAGCTTTACAAATGATTAAATACTTAATATGTACCTTAAATTATGTAAAAGTTGTGATCAAATGAAAACTTTCTCTGGCAGGCGGATCTTGCATCCGCTCAATTGCAACATACGGGTATCCGCCCAATATCACACCCATGCCGACGTCCGAGAGAGCGGTGTGAAATGGCGTTATGTCGCTCAGATCTTTTCTATCTATCCAGGGATTAGCCTCACACAAGGAGCCTACTGAAACCTCCTTGGCCTCACAGCACTAAACAAACACGTCCAAAATATCCAACTCGGAGTCTGAGTCAGGTAGTTCTCTTGGACAGTGTCGTCGTAATAGTAATAATAGTAATGATAATA
>NW_004797371.1:1556969-1558139 GCF_000002075.1 Aplysia californica
CCGCCTGAACATCAACATGTTGAAGTCTTGTTCTTATACCTGAAGCAAACTTAAGCGAGCCCACATTGACGCACAGCGAATTCTTTCGCTTTTCTTTCTTTTAATTTTTTTTTAAAAAATTGCTCAGGTTGATGTTTTTAGTCGACATTAGTTCGTATTTTAAAAGTCACATGATATTGTTTTTAAAAATAAAAAATACGAAACGAAAGTGGGCAATTAAAAAAAACAAACAAACCTGGGAGATAAGGAGGATTCCAGAACGAACAAAGGCTCATAATATTTTCCAGACGATGAGACACTTTCACGAGACACAATGAGAGACCAGAAGATAAGAGGAGAAAACGATTTTTAAAAAAATCCTTCCAAAATCAGAATTCCGTTTAAACGAGTCATAGTCCAGTCACGGGGGGTGAGTACGAGACGTTCATAAGACCAACACACGTTGTGAATATTGTGATCGGTCGTCCTCCGTAACATTCGTGTTTAGGGTTTCAAACCCGAGAACTGTGTGTTGAGGGCTTATGTATACGCCCCCAGGACACCTCCTCCCCCAAACCACTCCCTGCACGTTTTTTGTTGCAACAAAAGAATCGTGATGTCAAGCAAGAAATACGCTTTTCACATATTATCAGACTTTAGGGGGAGGGGTGTAAAAATTTACTGTTGGAAAAACAAAAGAATAAACGTACCTCTCTGTGTAACTGTAAGCATTTAAATACATCACGTACTTATGTCAGGGGTAGAGTGAACAATTTTATTCCAGCGTGTGTGTAGTCGTATGAACGATCGCCCTCTTCCGGAGTCTGAGAAAGACAACACAGCTGAGACAGTGGCACAGCTACCAGATCAGAACACACCACTACACATTACAGTCACTTATAGTTACCAGCAGATGACATAACTACTGAACTTACGGCTTAGTTACTGAGCAAATCTTCAGGTTATTAAAACAACGACGTAGTATTCATCAAAAGAAGTCAAATAAATGTCCAATCTACTGATTCCCTCTGTTGTTTCTGTCTGTCTGTCCGGCTGTCTTACTTTTTCCGGCACTAAATAACCATCATTATGTCGATGTGCTCTGTTGTCTTTATGCCCAACAAACAAAAAATAAATCCCAGCTGCTGCTGTCTCACCCCTGACCCCGACGGTTGACCTTGACCCCCCCCC
>NW_004797371.1:1560607-1563175 GCF_000002075.1 Aplysia californica
GGAGAGAGAGAGAGAGAGAGAGAGATTGACAGACAGAGAGACAGAGACAGACAGACAGACAGATAGACCGACAATAACATTAAGGAGTTGGGGGGACGAGGTAGTGGTCATCTAGTCTCACCTGCAGCAAACTGTTAAAGCCGTAGTATCTGACCTCTGAGGTCAGCCTGGGCTGGGACCTCTCGAAGTCTAGGATAGAGCTCTGGTTGGTGACCTGGTGAGGTAAACAAGGTGTGGTATGGTATTGCATACTACAGTGGAACCCGTATTCAACAAACTCGGATTCAACGAAAACTCGGATTCAACGAAAAGAGATGGATTCCCCTTTTTTGATTAATTAAAATCGATTAAAAAAAAACTCGCTGTCAACGAACACATAAATGAGCAAGCTCTGATTCAACGAAGTCGCTTGCAGGGTGAACAGCCCTCATTTTTCTCTTGAAATGAACTTTATCTATTACAGAAAACGATCAATGGCATCTGCATCGTGAACTACTATTCGCTTAGCATATTCTTTATATCTTATGTGACCAATCAGCGGCCTTCTTTCATACCAACACACGTTGTTGGCACGTACACGTGTCATAGCGGAACTGCATGGCAGAAAAGTGGCCTCTATAAATACATTATTGATTGCTTGATGATGATGATGACGATGATGATGATGATGATGATGATGATGATGATGATGATGATGATGATAATGATGGTCAAGTCAAAGTGGCCTGAGCACATCGACTCACCGATGATGATGTCAGAGAGTCAGGGGCGTTGATGTTGATGATATTGTTGATGAAGTCGTAGTCGCTGTCGGCTCTCCATGTATCGTAGTAGAAGAGGTCAACGATGAGCTCACCTGGTGGTGGGGGAGTTAGAAAATGGGCGGTTTGAGGGTGCCTATGAAACACATTACCAGAACAATTAATTTCTATCGGAACACAACTTTTAATTCATGGTCTTGATTTTCCCTCTCCTGTTATTTTTGTTTCTCTTTTTCTTTTTCTTCTTTAATTTTTTAACCAACTTTTCATTTATGTTCTTTTTATATTATACATGTATAGAGAATGAATAAGCATAAATGGAAGTGTAAAGAGCAGCACAACATAAACAAACAGAAAAATAAACCGATAAATAAGGGAAAAAAAAACAACCGACAAAAGAATTCATAAAGGATTTTAGATAACCAGATTAAGTAACCCAAAAGAGGAGCAGGATAGCTGTGTGAGTAAATAGATATAGCATAACTCAATAGACAAGAGAGTAAATAAACGAATAAAAGTTCGTAAACAAAGGCTAACCCAGATTTCGGGGGCTTCCAGAAAGCCTGACCTACACCAAAAGTGAGCATTACCTTACCCATAGGAGAAGTTTGGTTTCATTGGGTGTGTAATATATTTGTTTTTTTTTTTTTATAGAGAAAACTCTCCTTGTCGTTTAATGAAACTGAACAAGGGTCCAAAAACTTAACTTTCGATTTTCTTAAAAAAGCATTTTTCGGGGTAGCCCCCTCGTGCTTAAAAGCGACCATTTGAATTAATTTTAAAAATGACCAGTGGAACGGACCCTTGGTGTCGGGCAGAGCCTGGCTCGTCACCCCGCTCAGATACACGTAACCGCCCCACTTCTCTGGCAGGATGGGAACTGCCCCGACCACTGCCTGCAGCACCTCCTGGCCCACGAAGCTGCCAGCCTCCCAGAGTTTGTAGGTGAAGCGAGCTCGCACGATCTGAAAGGGAAAAAGTAACGAGGAGAAGAGTTTAGATCTAGTTTTAATATGCATTTTACAGCACTTACAACACAATGACGTCTTACAATTAGTGTCGAAAAGTTGGGTTTTTTTGGTAAAGGTTTTACGGCGCTCGCAACTGCATAAGGTCATATGAGCGCCAGAAGATTAGAGGTGTTAAAAGAGAGTAACAAACATGAAAAAGAAGAAAGGGAGATACGTACGATAGATGTTTGGTAGGAAAGGAGGAGCAAACCACACCAGAGCACCCGCCAACCACTCACAAAAGAGTGGGTGAATAATATAAGATTGGATGAAGTAAAGACAAAATATGATATGATAGTGAGTCTAATTAAAAAGGTACGGTAGTTAAAAATAAAACTATACACTCAAACGAAAAACACACACAGACACACACACACACACAAACACACACACACACACACACACACACACACACACACACACACACACACACAAACACACACACACATGTACACAATCACAAACACGTGCACACACAACGTTCATCTCACACTGACAGGTGCCTGGTGCATCTTGAAGGTGTAAGAGGTGACCACGCCCCACGGAATGACCCCGCCCCCAGCAATGGCTGCCAGGAAGGCGCGGTCGAACGTCCGTCTGACCAGTCCGTCAGGACACACACACACACACACACGCACACAAACACACACAAACACACATACACACAAACACACAAACCTGAAACACACACACACACGCACACACACACACACACACACACACACACACACACAAACACACAAACCTGAAACACACACTCAGACATAACATAATACAATACTCACAGACACAAACAC
>NW_004797371.1:1566325-1567617 GCF_000002075.1 Aplysia californica
CTCCCCCCCACCCACTAACCGTCAGGGTGGCGGCAAACTCAGCCAGGTGAGCACGACTGGGGAAACATCCCTGGCCAGGCAGACATCGGTTTGGCGGGATTTTCTCCTGTCGCACGTGACCGCTCACCGCGGCGAGCAGAACCACAGCCACAAGCGTTGCAAGTAGACACCTGTAACATAGTTAGTTTTAGTTTTAGTAAGAGTTTTACGGCACTTGCAACACAATAAATAAGGTCGGTCATAATATCACAATTCAGTGCTTTCTTGTCGTATCTCCATTTTTATTAACAGTGAAAACAGTTGAGAACAAAAAGGAGCTGATTCGAAGATGATGTCACATTTTCACTTTAAAAAACAATGGAGATACGACAAGAAAGAATTCAGGTCGCGATAAGTACCGAAGATTAGAGGTGTTACAAGAGAGTAGCAAACACAAAAAAAGAAGGAGGAGTGATCAAGACGATAGATATTTAACGGAAAAGAAGGAGCAAACCACACCGGAGCACCTGCCAACCACCCACAAACCTGTAACATAGGCACAATCATTGGGCACAATCACAAAGATGTTAATATATTTAGTACTAGAGTTTGTGGAAGTCATGTCCCCCACGTAAACGAACGGGGACTGCGTGCAAAGAATCTTTGCTGCGTGTGCCTATAAAGATCGTGTATACGATGGTATATTAGATAATCTTTGGTGACAGAGGTCATTTTAGTACTACAGTTCGCTGCAGTGATGTCCCCCCACGTAAACGAACGGGGACTGCGTGTGCCCACTCTGGGACGTTGAACCTCAAGGGCCAGACATGCGCAGTTCAACAGAAGGGTGAGTACTTTTCGAGACTCACGTGGAGGCATCTCGGCGGTCTCAGGAGGAAATGTACACGCTTGCACAGAAATATGGAGGCAGGGTGGTGTTTAATATTTTTTAAATACTAGAGCTCGTGGGGAGCGAGGTGGGGGCTCAGATTGTTCATGTAAATGGAGGCACGCTGGCCATGCGATGAGGGTAAGAAGACCTCCGTGTCTGACACGTGTGACGTCACTGCCGCGAGCTCTAGTATTATATAATATAACCTCTTTGACCACAGACATAATCAATTATGAAGGGTTCACATGAAAACAGACTACGTCATATAAATCCTACAATGACATAGCCTATTCTTTATATATTTTCCAACTATATTTTTTAAAAAATGGGCTTGGTACAAAAATACAGTTCTTTATTGACACATTTTATTGTTCACAATCTCTCTCTCTCTCTCTCTCTCTCTCTCTCTCTCTCTCTCTCT
>NW_004797371.1:1568414-1569910 GCF_000002075.1 Aplysia californica
TGTCTATACACACACACACACACACACACACACACAAACACACACATACACAAACACACACACACAAACATACACACACACACACACACACACACAAACACAGGCGCACGCACGCACAAAAGTAGGCTACATACACGCCTAATACTCACATTATAAACTCACACACACATGCACACACACACCACAAACAAACAGACACACACACACACATACACACGCAAACACAGACAGACACACACACACACAAAACATACTCACACACAAACAACAAACACAACAAAGTACACACAAACAATCAATTAATGCAGCCTACATACCTCATGGTAGCTGTGTGTCCGTATCTGTGAAGACAAAAACGAAGGCTCTCACTCTCTCTGTCTCTCTGTCTGTCACAGAACGTTTCTATAGGGTTTCCTGTCTTCTCTGACCGGTTCGACAAGCGCTTAACTTGACCCTCACACACACACACACAGAGGTTCTGGCCTGGCCTGATACGACTTGCCACTTCTCTGATGGCCCCCACAGCACCAGAAACCAGAGCTGGGCGAAGAATTGATTCCGGAACCGATTCCCACGATATAATATGCTACCGAAGAAAAGTTCAGACTCGTTTTTACGTGAAAGAATGGTTACCAGTTACTTTTATCATTAAAATCGTCTTTTCTATTTTTTTTAGAATGTATTTTTGAAAAAAAAGTTAATGCTTCGTGGTGTTCCGAAATGTGTTGACAAAATGAGTTACTTCTCAGATTTCAGCCTAATGGAAATTAATACTTCAACATTATAGGTGGAGTTTGTACAATTTGTAAGTACGGAATAATTAAAGACACGGTAAACTTTAACAAAATGGCATAAATTGAAAGTCTATTTATCTGACTCCAGTGTCAATTTTCGGACAATATCTCCGTTCTTGAATTGCGAGAAGGAGCCCATTTCGTCAGCACGCCTAAAAAAATCTTATTACTAGAAAGTAAGTAATTGGGTTCGTAGTCGATCCCTACGATTCCTAGCTTTCAATAATCGGGAACCTAGCCGCCCAGCACTACCGGCAGAGACACTGCTGACCGTTGGTCAAACAAGACGTAAGCGCCAGTTCTGGCTGGGGGAACAGGTTCCGCTAGATCAGGGGCGAGTATTCCTACCCCGGGTAGGCCTATGTCGTGTCGGGGACTGTTGACGACTTTTGATGTTTGTACAAGGAGGGGAATAATATTGGTCGCTTTTAAGTACAAGGGGGCTATCCCGATAAATGCTGTTTGGAGAATATCGAAGTTAAAGTTTTTGGATCCTTATTCAGTCTCTTTGAAAGACAAGGAGAGTTTTCTATATAACCAAACAAATATACGCACCAATGAAACCAAACTTCTCCTATAGGTTGGGCACAACCCTCTTTTGGTGTACAATAGGTCAAGATTTCTGGAAACCTCCGAAATCTGGGTTAGCCCACTTGTCCTTAATAAAAAGCGAACAATTATGTGTGTGTGTGTGTGTGTGTG
>NW_004797371.1:1571232-1572717 GCF_000002075.1 Aplysia californica
CTATCTATCTATCTATCTATCTATCTATCTATCTATCTATCTATCTATCTATCTAGCTATCTATCTATCTACCTATCTACCTATCTACCTATCTCTCTCTTTATCTATTTATCGATCTCCCTCCCCCTCTTTCTCCCGCTCTCCCCCTCTCTTCCCCTCCCTCCGTCCTCCCTCCCTCTCCCTCTCCCTCTCTCTCTCTCCCCTCGTCTCTCTCTGGAACTACCATGTAGCCCCCCTCCCCTCCCCACCCACCCCCAGTTTGTGATCACGTTCCCTTGTTACCCCCTCGTCGGAACTGGTCTTGTCACTATCTGCTCCTGAGATCCATGAGGGGACATCAAGCGTAACGGCTGGCTTCTGACGTCATAGTTATATAGGACAAAACACGAAGCCAACTGTCCGAACTGTGTATACAAAAGCCATTTGGCAGAACGCAAAGTGGGGGCTCTCGTGGCCAAGAGGTTAAGGTGTTGGCCTCTCATTCAACAGGTCCCGGGTTCGAATCCGGAGGGCGACGGAAAATGTTCTTCTTTAAAATGTTCTCCTTTCACCTCCTTTCCTGCTCTGTAACAATGCTCTGTCGTCTGCATTCGTCTCCACTTTCTGCCACCACCCTCTTGCCTCCTTTGCCCCCACCTCTAGGCTCCTGACTCTTTCTGCAGCCTTTTTACTGTTTCTTCCTGGTTCCTTCTTACTGCTGTCTTTCAGCTACATCCCTGATCTTCTGGTAGGAAAGATCTAACCCCTAGCCTTCTCGCAAAAGAGCGAAAAGTCTCGGAGGTCTCGTGTGCAAGTAGCGCATGCTAAAGATCACTTTGTGCCACCAGGGCAAAATCCAAAATTCCCTTCCAACTGCACATGTTTAATGTGTCCCATGCGCACATATGACCCTATGCAGTTGCACAACAAACAAACAACCCCCCCCCCAAAAAAAAAAGAAAGAACCCCACTTTAAAACTCCCAAACAAAATAAAACTTAACATGCAACGTCCCAGAAAAATAGAAGTCACATTCTTTACGTTACACTGTTGTGCGGGATTCCTTGATAGTATGGGTAAAGACTTCTTGAACGTCCCTCGTATATACAGGTATATTTTAATATTCAAAATATTTATTATATACATGATACACTATACTGATCATTGTAGAAGTATATTTATAAAGCCGGACACGAAAAACTCGAAATCATGGAAAAATCATACAACTGGCCATTCATCGACTGATTTCTCATACATGCTTTAGCTGGTGGATGTTGTGTACCAGATCAAGCAGTTTGGAATGGGGGAACTTTGCTTCAAAACTTCTCTGTTACCAAATTATTTCCTCAGAGAGTTTTTGGTGAAGGGATATAACCAACGACAGAACACTTGTTAGACATATTTAATGAGAGCATTTTCCCCTAAACAGATCGCCTTTTTTGTGTGTGGTTGTTTTAAAAAAAATAATTTTTTGTTTTGTTTTTGGTGGGGGGGGGGGGGGGGGGGA
>NW_004797371.1:1572817-1574219 GCF_000002075.1 Aplysia californica
TTTTTGGGGGGGGGGGGGGGGAGTGTGAATCTACTATCCCAACAGAAAGACGAAGATACTTGACAAAGTTCTCCACACACGAGAATCGAACTCACGCCTTCTTTAAGCGACGGCCAAGGCCCATAGCCGCAGCTTCACACACGACAGTCTTACCTGTGTCAATTTAATATGTTCATAATTTCGCTTCTTCTCAACTGTGATAAAACTCAATAAAGTTGTCCAAGGGGGTGGTTGGAGGGCACTATTTAACTGTTAGCTTCTCCTACTCCCCCCCTTCCTCTTCCTTGTGTCCATCTGCGTGTCTGAATTTCTACCTGACCAAAAAGGCCATGATGGGCTCAGTTGGAAAAGGCAGAAGTAGGACCTACCAGGGGCAATTCCCACCCACGCACTCACAAATGTCCGTTTTACTTGCCCCTGTCGTCATAATTGTGAAGCGAGCTGACAAAATGAGTTACTTCTCGGATTCAGGCCTTATGGAAATAGATACATGACACTTACAGGTGAAGTTTTTACAATTTATAAGTATGAAATAAAAGGTATGTTATACCTAAAGAATATGGCATCAATAGAAAATCTACAAATTTGACCCTAGGGTCAATTTTTGGCCAATATCTCCATTTGTGAACAGCGAGAAGTAACTCATTTTATCAGCACGCCTCATGTATGACCTCTGTTTACAAAGTAGGCATGATACCTGTGAGAATGCCAAGCGCGCCTGGATAACTATCACTTTATTCAACACAACACACTGATGTGTTAATTAAATGGTAGTTTTGTCACATTGAAGCCGAACAAGAGTGGGATACAGTACAGCAGCTAGAAGTTATGAAGCTTAAACAAGTAGGTTTAATTTGCTTCAATGAAATATTATAATTACATTACCCAGGTGATCATGAAGTCATTAGCGCGCTACAAACATACCTTTCAAGATTTTTTATCTCCTCATGGCGGCAGGGCAGCGGGCCCAAACGATCTGTTCTCGCGGGCTGTATCTGGCGAACGAGCCGAAGTTTGGTGAACCTCAAAGAGGTAATACATGTAATATATTTAATACTAGAGCTCGTGGCGGTGATTCCCCCACGTAAACGAACGGGGATGCGTGTGCCCAAAGATCGTGTATACGATAGTATAGTAGAAAATCTTTGGTGTGCTCCCCAAAGAGGTTATATTTAGTACTAGAGTCTGTGGCAGTGATGTCCCCCACGTAAACGAACGGGGGCTGCGTGTGCCCACTGTGGGACGCTGGACCTCAAGGGCAAGATATGCGCAGTTAACAGACGAGTGAGTACCGGTGCTTCTCGAGACTCACGTGGAGGCGTCTCGCCGGTTTTAGGAAGAAATCTACAAGCTTGCATTGAAATATGGGGTCAGGGTGCGAGTACGTTGGGAGCGGGGTGGG
>NW_004797371.1:1577153-1579728 GCF_000002075.1 Aplysia californica
AAGAAAAAAAATATATGTCTGTAAATATATATATAACAATAATTATAATACACGTACATTCAAACTCCTGTAAGACGGGCACTCATTGTTGAGGAGAAAAGTGGCCGTATAAGACAGGTGGCTTTTTCAGACAGGACTGATGAAATGAAAAAAAAAAAAGAACAAAAAACCATTCTCTTCTGAGGTCCCAACAGAAGGTGGTGGTCGCAAGCTTAGGACTGCCGTAAGACTAATTAAAATGAGGAAAAGAGTAAAATAATTATTATATCCCTCTTCCTACTCGGATGTCGAATGCATGTCTCAGCTCGGGTTGACCCTGACAGACAGGGTCGAAGCCCACCTCCTGTATGATCTACACTCTGTCGGTCGTTGGGGCAGTAGAACATTCACATAAAAAAAGTCGTATTTCCTTTTTTTCTCTTTATTATTTCTGTCTTTTTTTGGTAGATGTTTTAAGGCGCTCGCAACTGCGTAAGGCCATGGGAAGGTGCGGGACACATTAAACATTTTCAGATGGTAAGACATTTTGTATTTTGCCCAAGTGGCGGCCGAAGCCTACTCTATAAATCGATTTTGGACCACCAAGGAATCTTTAACGTGCGCAACTTGCACACAGGACCTCCAAGATTTTTAGCCCTTGTCCGAGAAGGCTAAGTGTAGATCTTTCCTACCATAAGATCAGGGGTGTGGCTGAAAGACAGCAGTAAGAAGGAGCAAAGGAGTAGCAGAAAAAAGGCTGCAGAAAGAGTCAGAAGCCTGAGGAGAGGGCAAAGGAGGTGAGGGGGTGGGGGCAGAAAGTGGAGACGAAAGCAGAAGACAGAACATTGTTAGAGCTAGAGAGTAGGAACCGATGTGAAAAGAGAACATTTTAGGGAAAAAAAATGTCCATCCCTATCCGGATTCGAACCCGGGACCTCTACACCACGAGAGCCCATGCACTGTCTTTATGGCTCGCTTTTTCAAGCAAGAACTGACGATCATTGTGTTGATGTATTTTTCTCAACACATACAATCAAACAGAGCGACAGACAAACAAATACAACACAGTCACAATTAATTTTTTAAAATCCTTTGTCCATTTATATGAGATTGACGCCATCTGACCAGTAGAAAAAAGTGCGTTTGATAGTGTTCAATACGGCATTACGCGTATACTTAGTGTGACAAACAATCACAGTTGGTAAGACTTGAGCCAACTCACGTAGCGTGTACACCCCTGCATGGTCATTTTTTCCAAGCAAGAACTAACGATCATTGTATTGATGTACTTTTTTCTCAACACGCTCAAAACAAACAGACAAACAGACACACAGACAATCACGACACAATCACAGTTGGTAAGACTTGACCATACTCACGTAGCGTGTACACTCCTGGTCGCTTTTTTCCAAGCAAGAACTAATGGTAATTTTGGGGGTTTCCAGAAATCTTGACCTACTACACAAGTGGGCATTGCCCTACCTGTAGGAGAAGTCTGGTATCATTGGTGTGTACATTTGTTTGGTTATAGAGAAAACTCTCCTTGTCTTTTAAAGAAACTGAACAAGGGTAAAGAAACCTTTACCTTCGATTTTCTCAAAACAACATTTTTCGGGATAGCCCCCTTGTGCTTAGAAGCGAACAATTGTGTTGAAGTATTTTTCTCAACATACCCAAGCAAACAAATAGACAGACAGACAAACGAACAGAACAAAATCACAGTTGGTAAGACTTGTTGAGCCAACTCACGTAGCGCGTACACCCCTGCATGGTCACTTTTTCCAAACAAGAACTAACGATCATTGTATTGAGGTATTTTTTCTCAACACACCCAAGCAAACAGACAGACAAACAAAGAGACAGACGAAGAGAACAAAATTACAGTTGTTCAGATGTGTAGAATTGAGCCAACTCACGTAGCGTGTACACTCCTGGTCTGACGAGGTGGGGTTTGAACAGCGACAGCAAGTTCTCGTACAGGAATGGGAACCTCACAGCTGTGTACGGCAGGGCTGAGGAGGGAGGCAGCGTGGTGAAATCAGGCGCTCGTCTTCATAGATCTAATTCAATTCGGGAAATCGGCATTCCTTTCTGGATATTGGGCACTGGTTTTTTATTTTATTATTTTTTTGTTGGTCTCAATATCTTCTAGATTTAGATCTATGTCCATTTAAGAACACATCCCTGTGTGAATTTTACTGAAAAGATTGATCAAAGGCACACAAAAAATGTAATTGATTTGCAGTTTCCAAGTATACTCAATCTTTGGAAATCACCTAATTCTGGCTGTCATTTTCTCGCTAATTTTTTTTTGTCTGACTCCAGGCGACCAGCACATCCTTCAATCGGAAATACCTTGACTTTTATTGAAGAAAGACGGGTATTTTCTTCTCCAAATGCAAGACAAATGAACAAGCTTTAAGGTGATACTAATCAATCCATATTATTATGCTCTAACATTGACGAGCTCCTGATTCCACTGCGAAGTGACGGAAATACATGTAACAGGGAAATGTAAGGCTCGAGTTCACAGTTGAAATCCTGGTGAGATTCTGAAAGAATCTTTCTTGCTTTAACTTAAATTGGGAAATTATTA
>NW_004797371.1:1579977-1581061 GCF_000002075.1 Aplysia californica
CTACCGGACTCGTAATCGTGAGATTGCGGGCTCGGGGGTTCGAGCCTCTGCTCGGTCCGACGTTGTGTCCTTGGGAAAGGCACTTTACACGAACTTCCCACTTGGCTCGGTCCTATCGGAGACGGACGTTAAACTAACTCTTAAATAACCTAACAGTGTTGATAGGGGCGTTAAACTCATATCATTTCACCATTTTTTTTCACCATTTCTCTGCGAAGCTAAGATATGAAAAGGTCTACTTTGTCCAAGTCACCCATCTGTTCAAGGGCCCATAATAAAGTTGTCTTTGGTCTACCCCTGCTCAATTGGCTATCCACGAAGGGCATACCCAAAGGTTGTTTTTTTACCTGACCATGAAGGAATAAACGTAGAAAGCTGAAATTCGGTACTAAGCTTAGTCTTTCTTTATGTGGTCGCCTCCCAGAGTTTTACATGTTTGCCATCTGTGTATGATCTTGAAAAGACCTTGAGAATAGAGGACCCTCTCTGTGTCAGAAAACCAGCCCTCTACCGCTTCTTTGACCTCACCATCACTTTTTTACACTAACATTTTATCCCAGCATATCGTGGGCAATGAGTTCCATATACGGCATGTATCTCCATAAAATATCCTGTAGTTGCTTGCCTTGCAAGAACAAATACTTCATTACTGCCCTGCGCTCATTTTTCTCCATTTTATGTTGAAACTGGAGAACAACATACCCCCATTCACTTACAGTGCGCTGGTGGTAAAACCAGTAATCTGAAAGTCTCCAAAATTTATATGCATTCTAGGAAGATGATTGTTGGCTTTCACCCCAAATTTCAGCTTTCTACCTTTACTACTTCACGGTCAGGTAAAAAAACTTTTGGTATTCATCGTATTCATCCAGTGAGAGCAAAATGCTCTGGTTAACTTAGTTGTACAAAGTGCCTTTGAGGTTGTTAATCCGTTGTTGTTGTTGTTTTTATTTGTTTCTGTTTATTGTGTTTTTTGGGGGAGGCGGGGGTGTCTTGACTCTCTGCTCAGCTACATGAATCTCTGAAGACTACCCCCACAAAACAGCAACAACAACAACAACAACAACAACACATACACACACAC
>NW_004797371.1:1582232-1583101 GCF_000002075.1 Aplysia californica
CTACTACTACTACTACTACTACTACTACTACTACTACTACTACTACTACTACTACTACTACTACTACTACTACTACTACTACTACTACTACTACTATTTTCAAATATGGTATAGGTTTAACGCCCCTACCAACATTGTTGGTTATTTAAGAGTTTAACGTCCATCTCCGAAAGGACCGAGCCAAGTGGGAAATTCCTGTAAAATGCCTTTCCCAAGGACACAACGTCGGACCCAGCTGAGGCTCGAATCCCCCAACCCGCCATCTCACGATTACGAGTCCGGTAGCCTAACCACTAGACTACCAACGCCACTGCCCTGATTGTGAATGATTGGAAATGTTCGTTAAGAAATGATTGTGACTGATTGTAAATGAATACAGTTGATTAACTCTGTAAATATTTGCAAAAGATTGTTTTAAAAAAAGAGAAATTGTATGACTGGTAGCAAATAGATACTGAAAATTAATCCTGGAAATTATTGTGAATGTTCGTACATAAATCTTGCAAATGATTGTAAACGATTGCAAAATTAAAAATAGATTAAAATAATGTCACTGATTGTAATAATAGTTTTGGTAAACAAATAATAAAACTTAATATAAATGTTTGTCAATGCGCGATCATCAGTGAATATCAACAATTAAAAATAAAAAGTGTCAATTGTTGTAAATAAATATCTAAAATTGATTGTTGATGCTTATAAACATATATATGAGTGTTAAAGATTGCGAAAAGAATTGTACAAGATTGTTAATGATTGTATATAAATATCGTCTATATAATTGCAAATAATAATATTGTAAATGAATACCGCAGTTGTTTGAGGGCAATTTCAAATACCCACATACACACATTCACACACACACACAC
>NW_004797371.1:1583496-1584992 GCF_000002075.1 Aplysia californica
AGAGAGAGAGAGAGAGAGAGAGAGAGAGAGAGAGAGAGAGAGAGAGAGAGACTCACGTGAGTAATCTCCTTCTGTTTGTTGAGATGTTCCCAGTAGTTGGTGCTCAGGAACACCCCCGCCGCCCCCTCCATTACTCTCATCAGACTCCTGCTGTCGTTCAGGTCCGCGGTCACCACAACAGCTCCTGCGTGCATCAACAATAAAACAGCATTAGGTTTGTTTGTTTTAGTAAGGTTTTACGGCGCTTGCTACTGCAAAGGGTCAAATGAGCGCCAAGGGGTGGATGCCAACCGAGAAGTCCAAACGCGGAATCAGGCTTACTCTGCTCACCTCTTTAGCCTCGACAGCACAAAGTGTGCTTCGACTATCAAGGCACTCCGGAAATAGCAGTTCACAAGAGAGTGACAAACATACAAAATAAGTAGCAAAAGAATGACGATAGTAAGGATGGGGAAAGAAAAAGCAGCAGGTCACCCCATCTTGATCCAGCATAGTATGAGCACGACTTTGATAAATCAGCCCATTTACAATTCTACTGAGCATAAGAACACCTAATATCCCTCTTTTGGGAAAGGCCTAAAGACAACATTAATTTAACAGGTCTACACTAGGCAGAAGAAGATAAAAAACCCGACTTACTTGAGAAATTAAAAAGGAAAAGACAAGGACAACATAGGATTTTTACAACATCTAAGCAAACTTATATAAGCTTATATCTGTTTCAAATCTACCACTTGAAGGAGAAGACTAGTTTAAATGCCACCACCCTTTAGCAAAAATTCTTCTCTTATCACATAAATGGGAATTAAAAAATTCAGGGCTCCAAGTTAAAACAACAAATTAACAATCTCTTAAGGTTAAAACAAAATAAACGAACAAACACACCAACAAAATATTTGTTTCGGTCTAAAAATGTGTACACTACTTTAAAAACAATACCAAAAGTAGGACGCCAGGTTTAAACAACAAATGAGCAATCTCCATAAGTAACAAACAAACAGACGGGTAAATAAACAAGCAAACAAGCAAACAAAAAAACAAAAAGACAATCATTATAAAAAAGACCCACGCAAACAAACAAACAAACAAACGATATCCAGATAGTTCCAAACAGCGACCTGCGGCTGCCAGGTTTCGAGCCCGGGACCTATTGAAACAGGCGAACACCGTAACCTCTAGACCATGAAAGCTCCCTCTTCCTCTCTACAGTTGTAATGACGCACCGAGCCCCCTAACCGACGTAAGATATCCTCGCCAGGTCGACTGTCTTTGCTGTCAGCCATCAGGACTCACTCCAGCTGTTGTCATTTTTTCTGCCGCCAGATCCAGTGACTTGTTTCCCCGAGGGTCTCTGCGGAGCGTTTGACACGATATTCCCTTTCCGAGTCCATCCATTCTCATCCATGTTCTGGAAAGTCGCCACGAAACCTCTGCAGCCGACTTCGACTAGGAAATGCGTTGCTCTTCATCCCGCCTTCTCACATTCTTCCGCCCCC
>NW_004797371.1:1586151-1587212 GCF_000002075.1 Aplysia californica
TATATATATTGGCGATTTCAGGTGGATGTCTTAGGAGCCTGCACAGCCCACTCTGAAAAAAATAAATGAAGATGTTTTACGTCCCGTCAACACAATTGGTCACTTTTAAGAAAGCGTTTCCAGAAATCTTGACCTACAGCAAAAGTGGGCTTTGCCCTACCTATGGGAGAAGTTTGGTTTCATTGGTGTGTACATGTGTTCGGTTATAGAGAAAATGCTCCTTGTCTTTTTAAGAAACTGAACCGGTGTCAAAAACTTTATCTTCAATCTTCTTAAAACAGCATTTTTCGGGATAGCCCCATTGAGCTTTAAAGCGACCAATTTAGATTATATATATTCTGCAAAATGAAATGTATCGGGTGGTTGGTGGGGGCTCTTGTGTTTGGTGCTCCTTTCTTATCAAATATCTATTGTACTTTTCTCTCATCCATTGTTGTACTTGTTACTCTGTTTTAACACTTCTAATATTCGGCACTTATATCTCACCTTTTTGCGTTTCAAGTGACCTAAAAATCTTACTAAAACTAAAAGAATTGTAGTCGTTGCTAAAGATGAAATGTTCACTTTTGAAAAGGCATTTTCCAAGATTTTTGCTCCCCACTAATATAGTAATTGTGTTGAAAGAGGCGTTAAACCCATACCATTTTTCACCTCTTACCTATAGCTCGGTCCTACTGGATATGAGAATCAAATCTCCAAGACTTGCCTCTAAAAATAACCATTATAATAATATAGAAAGGAGTATGAATTTATTAGCAAGATTTTACTGAATACGGCAAATCTAAACAAATTATCCCAACATAAAAGCTAAACTCATGTCTGGTGAACGCAAGGAGAAAATCGCCACAATAACGCTACAGATGCCAGTTTATACATGTGGCTTTCGAAACTCAGAAGGGGGTCACAGTTGGAGTGGGGGTTAGAGGGGGGAGGGGACTTTCAAGCAGGTTACAGTTATATTTGTGGGTGGTTGAAAGATGCTGATGGTACATCCTATGATTTTACTCTCTCTCTCTCTCTCTCTCTCTCTCTCTCTCTCTCTCTCTCTCTCTCTCTCTCTA
>NW_004797371.1:1589873-1593417 GCF_000002075.1 Aplysia californica
TGTGTGTTGTTTCTGGCCTATCAGGTTTTTTTTTGTCCTGCAATAAATGAGCGTTATCGTTATTGCGCCAGTGTGCATCCTCTTACTCAAACAAACAAACAAGCAAACAAACAAACAGACAAAAAACAAAGTTCAATTTCTTACTTTCTAATCAGCTCTTTGAATTGCTTCGCTATTCCTTTCGGCTTGGCGTCACCGGCCTCCGAATGTCCATCCATCTCATCATCATCGAAATCCTCTCCTTCTAGTGCTTCCGCATCTTCATTGCCGTTATTATCAACACCTTTCTTCATCGATCCCTTGGTACCTGTTCGCCTTCTCATACTAGTACCACCACCACCTCCTCCTTGTCCTCCTCCTCCTCCACCACCTCCTCCTTGCCCTCCTCCTCCTGCATCCCCACCATCCCCTCCTCCCCTGCCCCCTACACCTCCAATATTATCCACCCCAAAAGCGTCCGGGAGCGGGTTGGTCTCCACACTGACAGTCGGCCCGTCATCCATCTCCCCTATGATGGCGGCATCAGGCCCCGACAGGAACATCTCACGTCCTCCTCCCGTCTTCGCCCGCTGGCTGCCATTTTCCACGTTCATCAAAGCCAGGCTGGACTGCTGCTTCTGTAGTTTCTTCCCCGCATTTTTGTTGGTGCCTTTGTACGCATTCAAAGTGGACACGTTGATCGGAGCAAGACGGGTCGAGGAGATTTTCCCATCCAGTTTTAACGGATTGGGCGCGGTGGCAGTCTCCGGGTCTCCCATTACGAATTTTCAGAATGAGCCACGAGAAAGTAAGTAAGTAAGGGAGTGCGAAAGTAAGTTGGAGGTAAATAATTTACGGCCCTTTGAACACTGTTTGAACCACAAATACACACACAAAAGAAGTCCTGTCAACAGAAATCACCAAGTGAGATCGAAATACCCGGTCAATTTGATAATTGATTTAAACTCAGTTCAGGTTTCTCCACAAAACGTCTTTCACGATACCTGATTTTAGGTTTCAGATATACCGCCTGTTTGGGCCCATTATTATAGATCTACCTTTTGTGGGTCACCGCGGCAAGAGTTGTCCTGATCTATACAGTTTTTCAGACAATCAAACCGATCAAAAATGTCTCACAGATCGTGTTGAGGTCTCTATGGAATACATCATGTCCTGTCAGGAATTATTAAACAATTCGTTAGCCAAGAATTACAAAAGTTATATATCTGTTCAGTACCTAATTTTGAGATATGTGACGTTGAAAATATTGAATTTCACAACGGGTCAACCTTTTTCCAAATCAATTCTTTGAATCTCTCTATAACGATTCCGAATAATTTTACGATTTTGATAGAACATATAGAACATTCTGTTTCTGACCTCACATATGGTATTAGTAACTCAAAGCGCCAAAGATGCCAGATAGAGCTTTGTGATTCTAAGGTAGCGAATTGTCTATTCAAGACTTTTTTTTTGTACACTACTAGCAATTGTCTTTTCAAGGCTTTTTTTTTTACACGACTAGCCTCATCGAAGTGGACTCATTAAAATAAACTCTAGAAATGTAATGTGTACAGCACTCAGAGAAGAAAATCAGCGCTCATATGACCGTATGCAGTTGCGAGCGCCGTAAAACCCTCTACTAAAAAAAGAGAGAAGAAAATCGTATGTTTTCAAGGTAGGAACCTTTGTCTGGGCCAGCAAGTTGTAGGTTATGCCCAAGGCTATCTGAGACAGCCTGGCTTATGCCGCTTAGCAGACACATTGCGCAATCTTCTGGTGATCATAAATAATTTATATAATATTATCATATAAAGCTGTGCAGGAGAGCATAAACTACAATTAAGACACCTCGAACAAGATAGGCGGTGGGTACCAGAAATTATCTGTATTTTTAAAATTCTCCTTTTCAAACATTAAGAATTTAAATTTAAACGAAATGTCTCTATAGCACAAGCAAACGATACTACAGATTTAGCTTTTTTAAATTATAGAACGGATACCATCCTCTGAACACAATCGAGGCACACATTTCTCTATGCCTCATCAGCTTCTGTATCATCTGTCCCCCCATCTTTTTGGATTTAGAATCTTAGAAACTTCAACTGAACACCCCTCCCCCATCTAACCCCCCCCAAAAAAACAAAAAACAAACAACAACAACTGTGGGCTTAGTACAGCTCAACATCTGGTTTACGAAATGATTTCTACAGTTGCCTCTGTCTCACAATTTGGGGCCATTTATGAGACGGAAAACATTATAACTTAATTAACCGATAAGAAAAACGCTTGAAATAAGAGGCGTTCTTATCACGCAGTCAGAAGTTACAAAAGTAAGTTCACATAGGCATCATACGATTACAATATCTATCCATCTATCTATCTATCTATCTATCTATCTATCTATCTATCTATCTATCTATCTATCTATAAAATTGGGTCACAGCGGAGATTACGCCCAAAAATGGGAAAAAATCACGATTAAAAAAAAACACCCCGTTAATATTGTCAGAGAAAAAATCAATCAGCTAAAAGGTTTGGTACGTCATATATATGTTATACCGAGAGCGCTGGGACTAAAAAAACAAGCGTTATAATGCCAGTTCCACTCATACCACAGTTCGTTCACAAAAATAATAGCCTACAGTGAGGTAGATCTAGTATCCGAAACCGAAACACAGAACTTGGTGAACTGAATCTTCTCACAGGATCGCATGACAAAAGACGGAAGACTGGACTATAGCCGAAAGTAAAGATTGAAAAAAAAAACCCCAACAACAACAACAACCCCCGGAAACAAAGTCAGTTCAATAATCAATCACTCTTTGTCCGGAACAACATTATAATATATATCCTTGTGGAGGAATGAAACGTAATCCTTCAGAAAAGTGGAAGATCATTTCCAGTGAAGTAAAGCTGGGCATTTCCGCGGGTAGATAGATCTAGAAAACGCCGATAGTTTGCAGGTGTGTCACTGTTGTGTTTCAAATACAACGCTCTGATCAGCTATGGTTCCTTCACCCTTCACGGGAGTTCAGCTAGATTCTCCAAAGGGTGTTCAATAGCTTAACAATAGTATCTACCCCTGGTGTATATTCGCGTGAAATATTCTTCTTAAAACGAACGATGATTTTGTAACATTTCGACTCGTGTGACAGAGGGTTAATGTCGCAGTTTCGTTTTGATTTCAACTGTGTTGGGAATGGTGGGTTCGCTTGAGTTCCGCACCGTCACACACGCAAATACCTGGGTGGTGTGCGCGTATGCTGCACAGTCATTCTTCCCCTACTGAACGCACCGCCCGGGAAACGGAACGCGCAGAGAGAGAGAGAGAGAGAGAGAGAGAGAGAGAGAGAGAGAGAGAGAGAGAGAGAGAGAGAGGAGATAGAGAGATAGAAGGGGGAGAGAAAGAGAGAGGGAGAGAGAGGATAAGAGAGAGAGGGAGCAAGAAAGCAAGAGGGAGCGATAAAGGAAGAGAGAGAGAGGCGGAGGGAGGGAGGAAGGAAGGGCGAGAGAGGGAAAGAGAGATAGATAGATAGATAAAGAGAGAGAGAGGGGGGAGAGA
>NW_004797371.1:1594223-1596421 GCF_000002075.1 Aplysia californica
CCCTCACTCCCTGTATAATAATAATCCGTCTGAGGTTTAGCAACGCTTGATTCGTCACAAGACAATGGCCGCCATGGTGGTTAGGCGGTTAGGCCAGCCACATTGACGTCCGTGCTGTCTGCCAACTGTGGCATAGTCTAGCCTCACAGGACTCACGGCAAGACCACACTAACTACAACTTTACCACATTACTGGCTTGGCTATATTATATTATAGTATAGTATTCTTTTCCCATTTTTTTCTATTCTCTTTCTTAAAGAAATAAAATATTTCATACGTTTTTATTTTCTTTTTAGTTTCTTTATTTGTGCCATGTTCCTTAACCTACTCCCCCCCCCCACCCCCCACCCCCCCAAAAAAATAATAAAAAAATTCGTTGGGTGTTCATAATCAGGAACATCGTTATTAATTATCTCATTCTCAGTTGATAACAACACGATGGGCCACCCACAGAGCCTTGATTCGAATCCCCAATTTGGGTTGTTTTGGGCAGTTTTAACGGCTTGACTCCACCATTTTGGCTCGATTGCATCAGAGATGGACGTTGAATTCGGAGGTCCTGCCTCTTCAATAAGTTTACATTGTAGAAAGGTTGTCATATCCGTACAATAAATACAAGTTCGTGACCAGATTTCCTGTAATTACGCTGTAAATTATATCCCTAAATTGATTCGAGTAAGAACAAGAGAAATTCACATAAAAGAAAATATCAGAATCAATTCTTTCGGTGTACAATACTATTTTTGAATAAAATGAAATAAAATGATTATTTACACATTACGCTTTTAAATTTAAATACATTTGACTTTCAAAAGTCATTATTTTCGTCTAGAGGGACAATACCATCAAAACAAAACAGGATAAACAAAACAAAAACAAAATGTGTTTATTTAATTCTAACTTTCTATTACAAGGCAGAACTAGAGTAAATCGCCCAAGTCTTACTGTTTTACCCAACCCAGATTTTCTTGTATTATTAGAAAAGATGCTATTTATAAATTCATCTCACGCAAATCTGCGTCCAGTGCCGCCGAGGAGCCTAGAGTGATAAGCTTCTTGTATTATCTTGTAACTAGCTGGGTACCCGTTCGATGATCAGACTCAAAAGAATTGATTGTCAAGTCAATTTTGGGATCGGTGCGCTCTGCTTGTGAACGGAAGCCTCACTTGTTTATAATAGCGTCTTAGAAGACGCACTTTCCCAAGTTTAGATGAAAAACTGAACATTGATCTACAGGTACTTCAGACTCCTAAATATGCACCCTTTAAATGATTCTGAACCACCGTTATTTTTTTTCAGATTCGAAAGTTAAGTGGTTCGGAAGTTTTAGACGACCAAAGTGACGAACTTTCACAAATATACTATATATAGACTGACTATAAAATAATAAATAGCAAGGCATATCGCATTTACATAATAATTAAAATGTATTGGTTTATAGCGTAACAGCATAATTTATCATTGTTTTTACATCATAAATGGATCATTCGTGTTATATCATACTGTAACTACAACATTAAAAAGCTTAAATCATTTATTCGTATGTATATATGCGTAACATAAACTACTGAACATATTGCATTTTCAACATAAATAGATCAGTTAGTATTTATAGCACAAGCAGCTCCAGATATTGACATTTGGCACATAAGGAATTGATTTGAACTGATTTACCCTGTGTCTAAGCTCTGGTGCCAACTTTGGGAAGGCAACGGGCGAGCAGGAACGGTTTAAAGTCATGGATTAGTTTCCACTTTGGATTAAATGACGTCACCTTTGTAGTACATAACGTCTACTAACAACGGTTTGCTATTTCTAAATATTATATGTCTTTTTTATTTTTTACTTAGAGTTTTACGGCACTTGCAACACAATGAAGTCATATATGTGCCGAAGATTGGAGGTGTTACGAGCGAGTAACAAACACAGAAAAGAAGTAGGAGAGATCAAGAACAATAGATGTTTGATACGAAAGAAGGAGAAAACCGCACTAGAGCATCCACCAACCACCTGCAAAATAATGTCTTGATTAGCTTGTGCCGAGTGAACGCCTTTTCTTCCACGTTTTGTTAATTTTCTATTGTTTTTTTCCTTCAAAATTTGTTGTTTTTAAAAATTGAAATGAATTATTTTTAATAAACCACAAACAAAAAAGCCGCTGACACTACTTGACACACAACATACTCATATATGCACA
>NW_004797372.1:0-309 GCF_000002075.1 Aplysia californica
TTTCTTTCTTGTGTTTTTTTTTTCTTTTCAAAACCAACAACAACAACGACAACAATGTGGGAGGTTGGCGGGTGCTCTGGTGTTGTTTGCTCCCTCTTTCCTATCAAACATGTATCGTCCTTATCTCCCCTCCTGCTCGTTTTAATGTTTGTTACTCTCTTGTAACACCTCTAATCTTCTGGCGCTCATATGACCTTATTAAACTGTTTCGAGCGACGTAAAACCTCTTGACCATCAATGATTTATTTATAGAGGCATTGATGGTCAAGAGGTTTTATGTCGCTCGCAACAGCATAAGGCCATATGAGC
>NW_004797372.1:939-2675 GCF_000002075.1 Aplysia californica
TCGCTCGCAACAGCATAAGGCCATATGAGCGCCAGAAGATTAGAGGTAAAACCTCTACTAAAACTAAAACAACAACCATTAGAGGTAAAACCTCTACTAAAACTAAAACAACAACCATTTTTTGTGGTATAGCCTCTACTAAAACTAAAACAACAACCATTTTTTGTGGTATAGCCTCTACTAAAACTAAAACAACAACCATTTTTTTCAAACCACAGGGCAGCGCCGGACTTCTATGATGTCCACTTACACAGACGTGCCGACAGACATCTGGGCCAGCAGGCGGCACACAGCCAGCCAGCAGACCACCCTCCTCACCACCCAAATGACCACATCCCAGCTCCCTGGACACTCCCACAGCTGTAAACGCGGCCTCTTCGTCAGTCACAGCGCCTGCCCCAGTGCTCAGCAACATCTCTGCCAGCTACAGCAACAACAACAACAACAACAGCAACAACTACAGCAACAACATCATCACCACCTTCATCATTACCACCATCACCACCATCATCATCAACCGCAAGGGCAGCAGCAGCAGCAACAGTGGCCTCGCTCCCCTGGCCCGTCGTTGCTGTCCGGCAGTCCGTCTGCGGTGAGTACCACCAGTGTGCTGGTCACCACGCACACCGATGACCTCTGCCCGGCCACACTGACCACCAGCATCTGCCGCACTGACGAACACACAGTGTGACAAGGGCACAGACCTGCGCGTGTGTGTCGCCTGCATCTGTCACTTGACGTTCGCGCTAAAGCTGGGCGAAGGATCGATTCCGGAACCGATTCCCAAGATTAATGCTATGGATGAAAATTTCCGACTCCTTTTTACGTAAACCGACGGTTACAAGTTAGATCTACTTTAATCAGTAAAATCTTCTTTTTCCAAAATAAAAATATTTTTGATTAAAAAAAAGAAGTTGGTGCTTCGTAGTGTTACGAAATCAAGGTTATCCTAAACCCTGAAGATGTTCGGAGCTAACCAGGTAACCACCGGAAGAAACCACCTCATAGAAAATACGTAATTGGGTTCGAAGTCGATTCCTACGATTCCTAGCACTCAATAATTGGGAACCTAGCCGCCCAGCACTAGTTCGCGCGTCTTTTGAGAGACAATGTCAAAGGTCAAGCTGCCAACTGTCCTCTACCATGTGCCTGCCCGCTCCTCTTTTTGTTTTAGTAGAGGTTTTACGGCGCTCGCAACTGTATAAGGTCATATGTTTCCAGAAGATTAGAGGTGTTACAAGAACAAACATAAAAAAGAAGGAGGGGAGATAAGGACGATAGATGTTTGATAGGAAAGAAGAAGCCAACCACACCAGAGCACCCGCCAACCACCCACGCCCGCTCCTCTTGTTCGTCGGTCGAGGCTACAAAGACCATAATAATCTAATCATCCAAGGGTCGCGGGTGGCTGCTCACGTGACTGCTCAGGTCGATCTGCACCCGGAAAGTTCTGCCTCAATGCAGACAGGGGATGGTGGCAGCTGGAACCGTCGGAGATCTATTCTTCCTGGGTAACCTGCTCTGCTCAGCTGAAGCAATATTATGTTTGTCGTCACATATCTCTGCAGCTAAACAAGCAGCTGATCGCCACCCGGCTCAAGATAAGGGATGGGACGGGATGGGAGATGACGAAGGACAAGCGCAACAACTTGGTTTAAAGTGAGGAAGAGTTGCGCGCTGTCGACCTCTCTCTCTCTCTCTCTCTCTCTCTCTCTCTCTCTCTCTCTCTCTCTCTC
>NW_004797372.1:2775-6976 GCF_000002075.1 Aplysia californica
ACCTCTCTCTCTCTCTCTCTCTCTCTCTCTCTCTCTCGCTCTCTCTCTCTCTCTCTCTCTCGCTCTCTCTCTCTCGCTCTCTCTCGCTCGCTCTCTCGCTCTCGCTCTCTCTCTCTCGCTCTCTGTCGTCCGAGACGAACTGTGTTCAATGGCATGACAATGTTGAGACGGTTGGAGATGAGTGCAGAGGATGACCAAGACACTCTCCGTGGCTCCTTTAGTTCTCTGCGCTCCATTGCTCTAACAGCTTCTCTCTCCATTGAACCTTGACGGTTTCTTTCCCGCAGAGTTCCACCGGCCCTCAGACTAACACGTGGGTGGGTAGGTCCGAACTCACAGCCCACCACCGAGAGCAGCAGCAGGGTGAGTGTCGCTCTCCTGCGCCTCCCCCGTCGTAGAGATATTAACTCTTTGAAGACGTAACAGACACATACGTCCGATCAGCAGCAGGCCAAAAGTAACCTTGTGGTACATTTTGAACCATCATACACAAATTAAAAACACGAATTTGCTTACTTTTTTGTATGCATCTTGTTTTATGCCATTTTAAAACAGAGTTGAAAATTCTGTATTAATAACAAGGGTCTTTTTTTAAATGCCCCAAATCAGCACGTCTTCTAGCGTAGCAGAATGAACAGAAAGCAATCTCGTCCTTGATGAGTTAAACCTTATCCACCTGACGTTGGAGCTCGGGTGTCAGGCTCTTGGGTGTTTGCGTCCCTCGACCATAGTTTTCATAAAATAAGCCTGTCCCACATATTATGAGGACACAGACATTTTCTACTTGTGGATGTGATTCGAGGTTTAAGCCTCTAGTTCCTTTGTGTTAAACTTAGGAGCTTGGCAGCCCCATTGCTGTGGGTTCCCTGTGGTCAGGTTCAGTCTTGAAGTGAGAGAGACTGTTCCAAGCCAGGAGACTAACACGCCAGGGATGACCAGCGGATCTTTGAACCTAGCTGTGCCTAGAAACAGCAATACACAGCAATACACAGCAATACACAGCAATACACAGCAATACCCAGCAATACACAGCAATACCCAGCAATACACAGCAATACACAGCAATACCCAGCAATACACAGCAATACCCAGCAATACACAGCAATACACAGCAATACACAGCCATACACAGCCATACACAGCAATACACAGCAATACACAGCCATACACAGCCATACACAGCAATACACAGCAATACACAGCAATACACAGCAATACACACAAGCAAAGCAAAATAAGGAAAGCAAAGAAGAGCAGATCAAACAAGCGTGGACTCCATGCATCCATCACCACAACACAAAGCAAAGACACACGGCCCAGGATGGAACAAGGGGGAGAATCTCAGAGACTACTCGAACTGGGATCAAATTCCTCGGCTGCTGTTTTCTTTGTATGTTATTTGTTTTTTAAAAATAATTGATATGTCAAACTCGAACATATTGATTTTTCAAATTGAAATCTTATACGGGGTGCCCACTACTGCTGGGATCGGCCGATCGGCCCGATCGCCCGACTCGATCGCCTCAAAAACAAAGGTGTTTGTTTTCAGTTTCAGGCGATCGAGTCGGGCGATCGGCCCGATCCAGCCGTAGTGGACACCCCGTATTAGATGCTGATTGGGGTTTTGTTGTTGTTGTTTATTTTGTTTGGGGTTTTTTCTGGGAGGGGGGAAGGGTTTTTGTTTGTTTTGTTTGTTGTTTTTTTTTCTCTTAGTGGTTTTTGCATTCAAAAAAGCTAAATCGAACACTCTAGTTATTCGAATCGAAGTCTCAACCCTACCCTGTGAGTGTTGTATTTTCTAATCATAATTATTTGAAACTTTCCAAAACCGAAATGCAAAACGTAATGTTTCTGATACGACTCGAATACATGCACTACCCGATCAGATCGCAATCAAGGATTTTTTTTCTTCATGCTATTATTTCCTATACTAATAAAACGACAATAGCCCATTTTCTGACAGTGACAAGATTTGTGTACGTTATAGATGTAAATCCCCTATAACTGGGACAGCATAGTGTACACTACACATTTAACGCCATCTGAGAGTGAAATGTGTCCCATGTTTACCCAGTTTGACCCAGCAATTTTTTTCTCCATTTTTTTAAACCTACATCCATTTCCCTCGAAGTTTCAAGCGCCTTTTTCAATCAATTATGTTTAGAAGTCATGTAAAAATGGGTTTTAAAAAATAATTTGCAATTCTGGGTCTTGTTTTAAGATGTTTTCTTTTCTTTTTTTTCAAATATTAATTTTTTTCGACTTTAAATTACGTTTTCTCCGTTATTTTTCATCTGAATGGCTTCATTGTCTTACACCATGTGTGTCCATAGGTGACCTTTACTGAAGAGCCTTTTTGAAGATAATACGAAAAAAAAGTTACAATCAATCAGTGTTTTTGATGGGAATTTCGAGGATTTTTGCTGTTTGTTCATAGTATATATTTCCAGAGTCCATAATTATTTTCATAATCGTAATATTACACATCTGGCATTATTTGTTCATTATATAGGTGTTGCAGTTTGCACTTACTAAAAATGAAAGCCAACGGACAAAAATAAGAGAGAAGATAGCTTTGGAAATTTGACAAAATTATCCAATGTGGCGGGCGTTTGTTTGGTTACAATGGTTGCCATGTTCTTATAATAATTTTTTTTTAATTACTTTAATTTATTATTTGATGTCTGACTAATATAAATATATCATCGTTGCTTTATTTAGTCAAGGGACATTGATTTTAGAAATTTCATTAACAGTGACACGATACTGTAAAAAAATTCAAAATTTCCTACCAACTGAAAATGTACTGCACGTTCATATTAGTATGACCTTATGCAGTTGCAAGCGTCGTAAAACACTGACAAAACCAAAAAAAAACAATTAAAAGACAAAAACAAACAAAAAACTGCTTTATCAGTGACTAGCTATGCTATGGTATTGGTTCATTGTTCTTATACCCCCACGGGCTGTGGTGGAGTGGTCAGGCGCTTTGCTTTGCACACAGAAGATGTGAGTTCGATTACCCTGTGGTGGGATGCTTTATCGAGTATCCCCGTCTGTCTGCTGGTATGGTGTAAACCTCTCAGACCATATTGGTCCTGACAGGCAGGGTCGGAGCAGCCTCACCCACCCCCACCCCCTTCCTTAATGGTAAAAAATGTATCGAAGAGGGCGTAAAACATTAACAAATCCCCTATACCAGTGACCAGGTGTGGTGTAGTATGGGTTAACTGCCCCTATGGCAACAAGACATGGTATAAAATACAACAGTGAATGGTAAAGGTTGAGTTTCAGTTTTAGCAGGAGTTTTACGCACGTTACCTGCAACACATAAGATAAGATAAGATAAGATAAGATAAGATAAGATAAGATAAGATACATCTTTATTGTCCAGATCCTGGCACATTGGTTTGGTGTTCCACCACGAGTACATGCACACACACGCACACACACACGTACACACACGCACGCACACGCACACACACGCACACACACACAAACACACACACACGTGCACGCACATGCACACACAAGTAGGCTTACAATCACATACATAATATAAATGAGCAGCAATATAAACGATAATAATCGTAAGCTAGATACACACTCAATGTTATTTTGATGCATGCTCTAAGGTCGTAAGTACACTAAACAAGATGGTTAAGATGGAAGCATTTTGATAGATGATGGTAAAAAAGGTCGAAGACAAGGAGTTTTACTTGAGGGTAACAACAAGCAAGTGCTAAGGACGACAGACGACCCTCTGGTAAAAGCTTAACAGTTTTTTGACAATGACCAGATCATATGGTACTTTTTAAACCCCTGTAGCAGGGACAAAGGTGGCTAAACGGGAGAAAATAAACGTTATCTTGTGTGTATGTTTGTTTGTTTTGGGGAGCTCTATAAATTATTATTAATGTTTCTACTATTACAGTTATTTGTATACCCAATGCGTCCTATTGTCCAACTTACTGAAGCCACAGTCATGAGTGAGAACATGACTCACTGTACTCTGTACTTATAGTCACCGATAGATATTGAAAACTGAACAATCTCAAAGACTGGTTGAAAAGAAAAGGAATGTATTATTGCGTGTTAAAATAACACGGACTCGAACCCCTGCCAACAAGAACCGTATCTGGAGATCCTTGGCACGTTTATTGTTGTCTCTCTCTCTCTCCCTCTCTCTCTCTCTCTCTCT
>NW_004797372.1:9407-15497 GCF_000002075.1 Aplysia californica
AGAGTGCGAGAGAGTGCGAGAGAGTGCGAGAGAGAGAGAGAGAGAGAGAGAGAGAGAGTCGAGAGAGAGAGAGAGAGAGAGACAGAAAGACAGAGACAGAGAGAGATAGAGATATAGAAGAGAGATAGAGATATAGAAGAGAGACAGAGAGAGACAGAGAGAGAGACAGAGAGAGAGAGAGACAGAGAGAGACGGAGAGAACACAAAGAAAGATTGCAATATCTTGGTAGTGGAGAATCGTTGTTCCGACTCCAATGGGCTTGACAATAATTAGGCGGGACAACCGCTATAATTTTTGCATGTTCCAGGCAATGCGTATTCGTGACGTCATCGCCCGGATGACAGGCACGAAAAATGATGCACGCCCATTTGCCGCTTGCCGAAGGCAGGCAAAATCTCGAGTCTGTTGTTTTTACGCTACACAGAGCTGACCTAGATCTAGATAGGTCCAAATCTAGGCCATGAAGCCTTCAGATCGAAATTATAGCCTCAACTGCTTTTAAGAATGGATCAAATGTACAGAATTTAATGTAAAACAATTATTTCTAGCAAATATTAAATTAAATTGGGACCAAAATATGCTTACTTACGGTTCAAAAGTATCCGTTTTCTCGGGTGAATCGAGGAGCGGCTGCAGATTCCACATAAGGCAAAAGATCGTACCTGTACGAAAATCGTGTTGCGCAATAGACTTTGCGTGAGGCAAGCAAAATTTAATATCGAATTTGCATACAATGCTTTGCCTGGAGTCGGCAAAAAATAACAAGACCTTATCACGTGAGGCTCTTGAGTGAGGCCACTAGACTGGTTAACTTTTGTCTCTGTTCGTTCATATCCTTTTCGTCAAATGATATCAGTATGGCATAAACAAAAAAATTATAGTACATTCGTTCTGGTGGTAGATCATAGTTTATCCTGCTTGCGAAATTGCCGACTGTAATCACTCGCTGAAATGCGTGATTAAAACTTGGCAATTTCACTCGCAGAATAAATTATAATCTACCACCATAACTCATGTAATAATTTTTTCCTCATTCATGAGAATTATCAGTTTGGTTTCAAATTTGGGTGGGGGGGGGGTTTCTAGCCTTTCCCGGCCTGGAGCCGTGTCATAAGTGAAGTCATGAACTGATTATAGGGCGGTAAGAAGTCGAGTGAAAAAAAACCCAGGCACTCACAGCAGTCATGAGATTATTGGGAGCTAGTTCCCCTCACTTTCTTGATGTAGACTCAGCAGGTAGTATAATAAACTGTTAGCTTACCTAATAAGGGTTTGTGACTGCTAATTAGAGTGGTCCGAAAGGAGCGAACAGGGTGTTTATGTGACAATTAAACAGTTTTAAGTGTAGTGCTCACGTCACCTTCAACTCTTTGTGTTAAACTCCTCCAGTCTTGTTGTAGGCTTATACGGGGTGCCCACTACGGTTGGGATCGGCCAATCGGCCGGATCACCTGACTCGATCGCCTAAAAAACAAACGTGTTTGTTTTCAGTTTCAGGCGATCGAGTCGGGCGGTCGGCCCGATCCAACCGTAGTGGACACCCCGTATTTCGTAATCAGTGTTTTGTGACTGTTTATTAGAGTGACCCAAAAGGGGTTAACAGCGTATTTTTGGGTAATAAAACAGCTTTAAATGTTATGAACACTGTTCATTGGTGATTGTGAATGTTTATTTATCTATTATGTGGATTTGACTGCGACGATGTTCCAAAATTAGGAAGGGAAGCAGAGCTTTTTATAGATATCTAGACGTTTCACCACGACATGGATATGTAATCGGAGAGAAGAGGAAGAAATGTATCAAGTTATAAAGACTTGACGTCAGTGAGAATGAGAAAACGCAAAGTAATTCGAGGGACGTAACTATACATTGAGAAAGGTAGATAATGTTGTACTGCTTACGTCCCTTGCCACAGCGAATAATTCTTTAAAAATTTGGTGGCAAATTTACTTTTGAGAACCTTGAAATATTATGTTTAGTAGTGAATTTAACCGAGCCCAACCAAAAACAAACTAAATAAATAGGGGGGGGGGGGGGGATGGAGAGCGCTTGGGATCTCAAAATGTCTTCTCTGCGTCATATCAAACTGCTGGCTGGAGGCACTTTAAAAATATTTATTCATTCATTTGTTTATTCATTTTTTTAAAAATATTTTTGTTTAATTTAATTTAATTTTTTTCATATTTATTGTATTTATTTTTTAAATTTAAAAAAAAAATGTTGTGGAGGGGGGGGGGTGGCATGTCAGCTTGGCTGTATAGAGAAAGCCAGGCTTCAGCCGATTTCAAGGGACATGCTTTTGTCATGTGCGCCAAGTCTCCTCGGGTAAATCATCATCATCATCATCATCATCATCATCATCATCATCATCATCATCATCATCATCATCATCTTCATCTTCATCCAGTGCCAGATCTGCGACAGACGTCAAGGATCATAGTTCTCCATTCATTCCTTTGCTCAGATGCTCTTTAAAAAAGCTACGTTTCCCTGATCTTTCCCTGTCACCCCCTTGCTAAGGTTCCCCAAGTAGGTTGCGCTGGGCCTACCTCTGCCTCGCTTGCCTTCAATTTTGCTAGTGACAGCTAGATGTTCAAGACCCTTATGTCTATTCAGGTGTCCCGAAAACTGCATTTGTCGTTTCCTGATTGTTTTTTACATTGAGCGTCCCACGTGGGCTTCATCAAGCACTACCTCATTTGATTTCTTTTCCTTCCACAATATTCTTAGCAGTCTCCTAAGAAGCCATATTTCTGTTGCTTTTATTTTATTTTTACTGTCTTTACTGATTGTACAGCATTCACAGCCATATAGCCATGGGTAAATACATGTGCCAATCCCTGAGAGGACCAATCAGTCCCAAACGTTAGATGGATTTGAGCAGCGCCTAGAAAGAATCTAGCAGCAGATTCCTCTCGCAGTTTATCCAAAAACTTATCTTTTCCACGGGCCGACAGTGACAGTCAATCATCAGTGTGACATTCAGTGGCCAAGTGCGGTACTGATTTTGTGAAATTGGAAATTGAAGGGCTCAACTTTTGATGAATACTTTTGAGCAAAAATATGAACACTTCCGTGAAGACCATTTATCCTCATGACTTCTTCCTTGATGTGTGTGTAGTCTAGAAAAGGAATGGATTCTCTAAGGAAAACTGGTTAGCAAGTACAATGTTTGATTTCTATTCACACTTTCTTTTTTCCGTGAATATATTTTGTTCAAACAGTTAGAGAGCCACAAGGTCGACAGTTGTGAGGCCGAGGCCAGATGAAAATGTCTACGAAGTGGGAGGCACAGGCATGCTGAAGTGTCTGAAGGTTAAGAGACTTCGCTAGGTGAGAGTTTAGGTAAATGTCTCAGGTAAATATGCAGTCAGGAAATAATATATAGTGGAAGAAATGACTTCTCTGAAAGTTTTTTTAAAAGTATTTAATGTGGAGCTTTGAGACACACTGACCCACTATTAATTACTTTAGAAGGTTAGCGTCTCAGTATTGGTGAATGTTTGTGGATGGTAGGTGGAGCCCGATCCTCGTCTAGCCTCTGGCTGCAAAAACTATCTCAACTGAAATCTTTTTAGAAAAGGGCCAAAAACAAAAAATGGGAAACTAGAAGATATAATAAAGGAAATGGGCAAGATAAGGCAAAATGTATTATTACGTCTTCGGGCGGATGAAACAAACAAACAAACAAACATACATACATACAAACAAATAATATCTCTGTCAAAACAGGTGATAAAACAATAATACGTTCACAAGGAAGAACACATGAGAGAGGTGTAGGAATTTTATAGCATGAAACAATATAAAAGACGATCAACAGTTTGTAGAGTTGGTTGGGGGGAGGCGGGGGTGTCAGAAGTTATCATCGTAGATGGGGGTGGAATTAGAAACTAAATTGATTTCATGCTTAGTTCTCTACAGAAACGATTCAGAAATGCCCTAAGATCACCTGAATCACTGCTTGGTCCAGATTAAGATAGAGACAATGTAACGATTAGATGTAGGATAGCGATAAAGTTTTTCAAAAATCAGCTTTTAAAAAGTCAAAACACCAAACCAAATTTCAAGAAAATCTTTTAAGGACAAATCAAAAATTGAGTGAACGTTTATTCATTTGTGTAACTAATAAATTTCATGCTCTGGAAACCTAACTATATGTAAATTTGAACAATTAATTATGGGGGGGAGAACAATTTCCCGGTGAATTGAGATGATCCAGCAAATGTCTAAAGCTTTATACCTCTTCACTTCTGACATTGTTCCCTCAGACATAAACAAACACCCGAACATTTAAGTATACTGTCGTCAGACGTCAGACGGGGTATTCGAGGTGGGGAAGGCCACTCAGGACATTGATAGAATCCTCATCATGCTGAGGGAGAGAGAGCTGTCCAATCCCGTTAGGGAATACCACACCAAACCTTTCGCTTTTTCTCTGCCGCCCCACACACCGTTGAGATGTGCAGAGGTGCAGCTCTTGTGCCACCAAGCTCCGGAGTACCGTTTGGCACAGTGGAGTGTATTATCGGCATCGTTGTCCCGGTCTTTGGTTGAGAATGGTTGACCATTGTTGTACGCCATGTCGTCGGGAACACTACCAGAAAATCCGGAGATGTGAAGCTTGTACTTGTCCTCTTCCCCTGACAACGAGAATCAGAGAACATTAATTTACGAAAACTCATTGAAGAGGGAAATGTGAAGAAAGTTGAGGACGAGATTACAAAGAGACTAGAAAACCAAGACACCAGTCCAATGAACGTTGAAGAAACATGAACTCTCTTTATAAACTTGCTAACAGAAACACTGATAAAAGTATTTGGAAAGAAGAGAATTGGGAGAGGACCCATTAAAGGAACACCACGCCTAATGGCAGCGTCAAAGAGGCCATCAAAGAAAAGAAGAAACTTTAAGAAATGGATAAAATCCAAAAACGAAATGAACTACACGATATACAGACTAGCAAGAAGGAAATGCAAAAGAGTTATTAGAGCATAAAAAAATGAATCACGGACAAAATATGGAGAACACCTCAGCAAACTGTGCCATAAATCACCAAGTGACTTTTACAGAAATATAAAATTAATGTGGCGCAGAGAAGAACCGTACGACCCGACAGCTATAATTAATGACAAAACAGGAAACCTCATTATTGACAGCTCTAAAATCAAATCTAAATGGAGGGAACATTTTCTCAGAACTCTTGAACACCACTCAAAAGAAAACAAACAAACAATTCCACCCAAGTCATCTAGAGGAAGAAGAGCCAACCATCCTACCATCAGAGGTCAGACAAGAAGTAAAAACCAGCCCAAAAAACAGAAGCGCAGGAACAGATGAGCTCACCACGAAGACATCCTAGCATGTGGTGAAACTGGAATAACTTTGCTCACAAAAATCTTCCAGAAAGCATGGACAGAAAGAAAAGTTGCCGGGGACGGGCAAAAAGCGGTCATAGTACCAATCTGGAAGAAAAAAGGCAGTAAGAGAGACTGTGGAATGTTTAGAGTCATTTCACTGCTACGCCATGTGGGCAAGATGTTCGCCAAGATATTGTTGGAATGGCGAACAAGACACAAAGTTGAACCATTTTTGAGTGAGGCCTAAATGGGATTTAGAAAGGGAAAAGGATGCACCAACGCAATATTTGACCTACGACAAATGTGCGAAAGTGCCATAGAACACAAATGGGAACTAAACATAGTATTTGTCGACCAGGAGAAAGCATTTGACAGAGTGAACAGAAACAAGCTGAGGAAAGAACTCGAAGACTATACTGTAAGAGGCAAACTTCTAGATAACATCCGTGCCATTTACAAAAATAGTATAAGTACAGTAAGAACGTCAGAGGGACTCACAGAATGGTTCGAGGTAACATCGGAGTAAGACAAGGTTGTGTCCTATCTTCACTACTATTTATCATATATATTGATAGAATTACAAAAAAGGCAACACAGAACCAGACATCCTAAATGAATTACTCTTCGCCGATGACCAAAGCCTGGCATACACTTGCGCACACACACACACACACACACACACACACACACACACACACACACACACACACACACACACACACTTCGGTA
>NW_004797372.1:17208-24409 GCF_000002075.1 Aplysia californica
AATCTCTCTATTCCGACTATCATTGCACATCACTTCGCCTAATACATGTTCCGGTAATTTAACTACCTATAAATACGATGGAAGTTTGACCCGTGTCAAAGGTTGGGGGGGTGGCTGACGATTCCGGGAGGTGGCTGCGGGTTGACGAAAGGGAAAAGCGCAGCGCGCCGAACACACCGTTCACCTTGTGACTTTCCAATCAATAAATATAATTTATCCCCGGTGTACAATATCCATGCATAGTACAACATTTTTTAATAATTTTGCTGAAAAGTCACTTATTAAATGGGTATGGTTTTATTTCCAGAAATAGAATGAACCCCATATCAGCATGAATTTTTTTAATACATTGTGATTGAACGTGATCCATGATGACAGGTCTCACAAACTGGCGTAATGTTCTGTTATGTCTACAGAGACGTGCCTCGGGGGACGTGGACTTTTACCGAGGATGGACCGAGTATAAGAATGGATTCGGCAACCTCAACGGCAATTTCTGGTTTGGGTTGGAGAAAATCCACCAGCTGACCAACCAGGCAAGTTGTGTTTTGTTTTGTTTATAATGTACAATGTATTGTCAAGATTGTGACATCACTTAGCGCCGCTGCTGTTGCCCATGTCAATGTACCTTTTGTTGTAGTTATTCGCGTTTTTGTTTGTTGTTGTTTGTTGTTTTGTTTTGGGTTGTTGTTGTTGTTGTTGTTGTTGTTGGTGGTGGTGGTGGTGGTGGTGATGGTGTTGTTGTTGTTGTTGTTGTCGTTGTGGTTTTTGGTTTTGGTTTCTACTCAATGATGAAGCAAAAAATGGTCAATGCCATGAGCAAGGAATAGCCGAACACTCTCGCCCCGTGCCATGGTGCCTGGTCCCATAGCCCTTAAAATAGACAAAGTAATGGGTTGGAGGCTCTCATCCCTGTAGCGAATTCTGGGTAAACTCCCTTGAACACGGGGGAGGGTTGCTCTGTTGTTCAGACCAATGCCACCCCCACACCACAGCAGACCCTCCTCCCTCTGTTCTGAAAGCGTTTGCCGAGACGTCTCCAGACACGAATCCTTCCGTCATTGAAGAACATGGTTTATTTGGACTCGTCTATAAACAGCACACTTGACCACTGTTGGTGTGTCCATCGCAGGTGACGAGTACACCAGGTCCCTTGGGCATTGCGTGGGCCTAGGTCAGGGATAGACGGACTGCTGGTCGTCTAGAGTGGAGTCCATGTTGACGTAATCTGTTCTTTATGCTCTGGGCACTCACTTGGTTGTTGCTGTGGATCACCAGCTGTTGTCCGACTTGTGTAGCGTTTGACGTTTTAGCTGCCAGGGTCGCCAGGACAATGTAGCGGCCATGTTGTCTTGTTAATCTTATTGGTCGCTCGGACTACTTATCACACATATTGTTTCTTGGACATTTCCTGAACAATGGCTAAAAACGTATATACCCTAAAGTGGTGTTTGAAGGGATTTTGGAAAAGAAGGCAGAGACTTTTTTGAAAAAATAATTGTCAGGATTTTTCTCAAATACCATGTTTTAGTTTAGTTTTAGTAAGTGTTTTACGGCACTTGAAACGCAATAAGGTCATATAAGTGCCGAAGATTAGAGGTGTTACAAGAGGGTAACAAACACAACAAAGAAGGAGGGAAGATAAAGACGATGGATGTTTGATAGGAAAGAAGAAGCAAATCACATCAGAGCACCAGCCAACCACCCACAAACCATGTTTTCCACCGCTCATATGTTTCAGTTTTAGTAGAAAAACCCCATTCCATTAATAGTATCAAGTAGTTGCCCCGTATTACTTTGAACTATGAATGTTTTTATTGGAAAGAAAACTATTTTGGTCTTTTCTTACCTTTGCCGGTTGTCTCAAAATACTATTTTTCCACATTTCATCTCATTTTTCTACTCTGTTTCTTATTCGAATTTAATGTATCTTTCACAGGATGTTAACAACACCTAAATTTAAAAATAGTACTGAAGAATATTTCTACCCATTTTCCGAGCTTGGCACGGAATGTTTTAGCTATGTTTTTCTATTTTATCCATACCTATAAGACAGACTTGTTTTAATTATCCCCTCGTTCTCATCACCAGGGGAGGTACCAGCTGAGAATCGACATGAAATACAAAGGAAAAAACTACTTCGCCAAGTACGACAACTTTTCGCTGAGCGGAGAATCTGAAAACTACAAAATTCAGATATCCGGATTTTCGGGTAATGTAAAGGACAGCATGGCTGCTCACAATGGCCAGCAGTTCTCTACCAAGGACCGTGACAACGATGGGATTCCAAGCAGCTGCGCCACATGGTATCACGGAGCTTGGTGGTACAAGACCTGCCTTAGAGTGCAGCTGAACGGATTGTGGGGCAGCACTGAGACAGCGAAGGGTTTGTTCTGGGAGGGTTTAACCGGATGGAAAGACTCTGTCAGCTTCAGCGAAATGAAGATCCGACCACATGCTTAGTAACAGCTTCATGGCAGAGAATCCATTATATTTCATAATACTTTGATTTATGAATTTAGATGTTGTGTCCTTGGGAAAGGCACTTTACACAAATTTTCCCCACTTCACCCAGGTGGGAATGGGTACCCAGCTATAGACTGTGAAAGATCTTGTCAATTTGCTAGTGTTTGAGCGCTTAAACAGCTGCTTGCACTGTATGCTTCGCCCAGAGCTTAGAATGTTTCTGAGTGTTCTATGGTCTGCTGGGGTAATAATATAGTGTAAAGCGCACAGAGCTTGCTTTCGAGTGGGGACATGTGCTGTACAAATGCTATTTATTATTATTATTATTATCCTTTCACGTTCACTTGTGACCCACCCATGTTCTTGCCTTCACACAGTGCGGCGTTGTACAACGGTAGAGTACAAGTCTAACTACAATAAAAGTACAGCAGACTATCATTACCAGTTCCCCGTAAATCTGGCCTTTAAATATAAAGTCAAAACTAGGGTCGTTCTGACATCCGATATTGAAAGAGAAATAATTTACTTCTGCACAGGAGCAGATTAAAATTCAAAGTTTCATCAAGACACAAAACCAGAACATTGAATAACAAAGTAACCATTAAGTGTCCCATACACGCTCACATTTGTTTGATGGTTTGATCAAATATGTTTAACACAAATTTTTTTTATAGGTTTTTGATCGTGTATCTGCGTGTTTGATGGTCAAAATAATTTGATGTCAGGTATTTGAGGGATCTGTTTTCAGTTGATATTTTTTGGTCAAACCGTCAAACTATTTGATCGTGTGTGTGCTTCACCAAATGTATTTGTGCAAACATCATTTTTTCAGTCTGTGCCTGATAGAACAGATCTACGTTTTACATCATCATGGCGCCATCAAAGGATGAAAAGAAAATTATTCTGGAGCTGATTGAAGTGTATCAGAGTTTGCCTGAACTATGGAAAGTTATAAGTAAACAATATAGTGACCGAGATAAACAAAAAAGAGAAGCTGCTTGTGACGATCTACTGCTTAAATACAGGGAGTGGTATGCAGATACCAGAAAAGAAGGAATGAAAAAGAAAATTAACTCAAAGCTTTCAAAGGGAGTTGAATAACTTGGATGATTCTCAAAAGTCTATGGCCGGTGCAGATGATATCTTCTTATAAAAGGTCTCACAATTTCCAAAAGCTCATCAAACGAATCTCCGTCCATCCGCAAAACGTTTCTGAAATCATTTGGCACAGTACATCACAACGCATCTAATAATTTAGAATGGCCAATTTGTGACGCTGCAAAAGCCAATGTTTGGCATACTTTCTTTTCCTTTTAAAATGTTTCTTCGCAAGGCTAAAGCAAGCGCCAACGCCGTTGGTCCGTCCATTACACTTCTGGGCACAAACTAATGTTTGACAAACAAATTTGAGCGTGTATGTGGCACTTTAGAATAATGTTCTGACGTTCTGAACACCTCAGGGACTCCCGGCTACGCTTGTGTTTACATCAATACTGTTAGTTTATTGTACACAGGTGGAACCCAACAGGGCTGACTGTTTCTATAAATGTTGCCGATATGTACCGACTTTGGGACTGTTCTACCGCCAATCCGAAAAAGTGCCAAAATTATCGGATTTACGATGGGCGCCAAGATTTCAAAAGAAATATCAACATTGGTCTGTGAATCATTTCGTTGACTGTTTATTTATTCCTCTGTTGTGGTGGCTCAAATAATCAGGCGAATGATCTGTGCGTATACTAAAGTTTACAGCTGAATACAAAGCGATAGAGCTGGGCATGGGGCTTTATATTATAATAGGGTGACAACCAGGCCCCGTGAATACCTCGGGAATTTAAAGAAATGGCTGAAACACCAGCAAAAGACACGGTAAAATAACTTAAGCTCTCCTAACCTGCAAACAGATATGACAGATGTTTTAGTAGACAGTCTCGATCGGGAAAATCGTGGGTTTTTATTTTTTAAGTAGTCTCTACGACCCTATTGAGACTCAATTTAGACCCCCCCCCCCCCCCCTGCCTTACTCAGTCAGGGCCAACCGGGGCTGAGAGTGACGCAAAATCCCAGCAGAAAGATGGAGATACAAGTGCTCGATAAAACTTTCTTCACTTACGGGGAACTCAGCACTTATATGACCTTATTGTGTTGCAAGTGCCGTAAAACTCTTATCAAAACTAAAAAACCTCACGGGAACTGGACTTGGGTCTCCTGCGTGCGACCTTTTATACGGTTACGTGAGAACTACTTAACGTTGCCTGGCATACAGAAATCATACAGGACTTATCGGTTCCCTGTCGGCGTGTCCTTGGGAACAAATTCCCTTTAATAGTGTCTTTATTGATACCGGCTATGGGTTGTTAAAGGGTTGTTAAATACGTGTGGCAGTCAATATTTGCCATCTTGATAGCCATCTTGTACGATAGTTCGTAATAGGAAAAAGGACACACATTTCGTTACATCAAGACTGTTCCCCTTCACACGTGTAAATCCAAATTCACTCACACGCGTGCATGCACACACACACACAAACATACACACACACACACACACACACACACACACACACACACACACACGCGCGCGCGCGCGCGCACACACACACACACACACACACAGACACACATACACACACACTCACCCACACATATATAGAGAGAGAATAATATAAATTTTCGAAATATGATATAAATATAAGAAATGATCAATGTACACGAATAACCAAGCTTCGCTTGATGGTAACTACTTCTGCTGAAGTGATGTTCATCTTCTTGTTTTTCTTTCTTTGACATTGCACTGCCTGACATTTTGTCTAACTGCCTCAAATTGACCACGAATCAACCTGGTATTCTTTTTGGGTAATGTGTGGTATCTTTGTATGTGTAACATTATTCAGTCATGAATTGTTTTATGCTCTGAAGTATTATTTCGGAACCTAGCCTGTTTACAGTAAGAGATAAGCAAAAGCCAAAAACGACAATAAACATCAGACAGTGTCCAAAAGAGTGTTCTTTCTTCATTTTCGTTTACTTCGTGTTCTGTATACGTACAGTTGGTCATTGTGTTGTTCACACTCAAACATATTATTTCCTAATGTGTTCGTTCTATTTACAGTTTGTCCTTGAAATTAATCCGTGATGTACTGATTCTGTTCCCACTGTCAGTCTTTGGCCTCTGACTAGTAGACACGGTGTACGATAATCTCCGTTTCCAAGTTTTCATCCAGATTTAGAAAGTTCTTTTTCATGTATATGAAAACAGACCACACTTGACACTAAGTGGCCATCATTGAGGCAACTGAGAGAAAGAAAAGATATACATTATAATATCTTGAGATTTCCCTGCAATCCAGATAACATTTTCTTACTAATTTTGTTCCCTCATTCCTCCAAACAGGCTTTTTGTTTTTATTCCCCTTGGACTTCAGCAATAGCGCAGCATGGTTCTAAAGAGATATTGTAGGCCTACTTTGTTCCCTGAATTCATCATTGCAAGTTCAGACTGTGGATAAATTAAGAAATAAAATGGATTTAACGCCCTTACGAACACTATTAGGGTTTTTTTAGAGGGGGGACCTTGGAGTTCAACGTCCATCTCCGAAAGGACCGAGCCAAACGAGAAATTCGTGTAATACGAGGTGCCCATTGGTGCAATCGTTTCGGTTCAGTTTGCTCGCCCGATTAAGGACGCAAATGGGCACTCCGTATAAAGTGCCTTCCCCAAGGACACAAGGTCGAACTAAGCTGAGGTCAGAACCCCAAAACCTTGCAGTCTCAACGGGTCTGGTAATCCTAACCACCGACTGCCGACACCACTGGACTGTGTTTGTGTGTTTGAGTGTGTGCTTCTGTGTGTCTGTGTGTGTGCATGTGTGTGTTTGTGTTTGTGTGTATGTGTTTGTGTGTATGTGTCTGTGTGGGGGGTGTTGCAATCATGCCATAAATATTACTATCTGATTAAGGTATCAGCCTGGGCAAGGGGTGCTACCCTAAGTATAGGGAGCTTTTGTGCTTATCTGAGACTGTCACATCATATTTATGACGTCTGTCTCAGAAGTAAGTTTCCCTGTTCGGTAAATAAAATCAACAATGTTTATTTTACAGTCATCAAATAAATACATAGCTACAAAAGTATGTTTTCATTACAACTTAACAATCGTTGACCTCAATGCACCTTTTCATCTGAAAAAAAAAAACCCAAAAAACGCAGGGACCGTGTCGGCTTCGGCCCAAGTCCCTAGCGCATTATTTTTTGCAGTATGTTGTTCTTCATCAGCGAAAGATCTTGTCAGTATATTAGTGTTTTAGCGCCTATAAATGGCCGCTTGCACTGAATGCTTACCAGGAAGTTGAGGTTGTTTCAGAATGCTCTCAGGTCTGCCGGTGTAATAGTATAGATTGTGAAGGGCATAGAGCTTGCTGTTGAGCGGGGATTTGCACAATACAAATGTTATCTATTATTATTATCAAAGGTAAAAATGTACTAGAAATTGGGGTTTTCTCCAAACTTTGTTTTTACACTCTATGTCATAAAATATGGCATGTCTTTAAAACTACTAAAATATTTGAGACATTTAAAGATCAGCGTGTTCAACATTAAATTGGTTACAAGAATATGTCCTTATTCCCAATATCCAAAATTTTCGACAACCGGGACTTTTCTCCAGGTACACACACACACACACACACACACACACACACACACACACACACACACACACACACACACACACACACAG
>NW_004797372.1:29382-29763 GCF_000002075.1 Aplysia californica
AATAATTTTAAAATAGCATTTATGCTGTGCATTTCCATTTTCTAAACACAAGCGCATTACATTAACAAAGATATCACACCTTGACTAGCATGCATTTACTTTTTACTTTTTCATTTTCATCCTCTGTTGCCGTTAAGCCAGTTACACCTAAGCGTCGAGGAAAGAGGCAGTTTTCTATGATAGGCCAACTCGGCAGCTCTTTCAGTTGTCATGTTATGTTTTCTTAGGGTTTCCTCGACACCCTCGATCCACCTTTTGCATGGTCTTCCTTTATATTATTAATATAGTATAGCTTGTTGAGTGATTGGCAGGGGCGAAGGCTGACTTGTTTGACAGGGTAATCAAAGTGAAATGGGACCAGATAGGGCCTGGAGATATATC